>NC_092423.1:39694658-39845551 GCF_036169615.1 Heliangelus exortis
ATTTATAAATGTCACAGGTGTTGTGGTAATTGTAAATTGGCAGCCTTACATCATCCTTCTCTAATTGGCTTTGGATTCTGGTCTCTACACAGTCACCTGGATGCTAATATTTTCATACCATGCTTGAAAGCAGAGAGAAACCTCTCTCTTAACTGTGGGGAAAAAAAAAAAGAACTTATCCCTGTGTGCCCTCCCCTGCTATTTGGAGATGTGAGCTGAGAGCAATGCTGGGATTCTGGGGCACCCAAATTCTACGTGGGTGCATCACAGGGTACTTCCACTACTAGCAAAATGACCTGAACTCTTGCAAGAAGAAAAAACTCGAGGAATATACAAAAGCTATTGTCTTCAGTGAATAAATAAATCATGGTATATAACATCCAGCTGTTGCATAGCAAGTGGAAAAATTAACTATTTGTACTAATTAAAGTATGTTAAGTCAGCCATAATTCTGTCTCTTATGTCTGTGCTATAAAGGGACATAGGGAAAAAGAAAATGGAAATGTAAGTATTGGATAAATAAGTATATAATTTACAGTCCAAGTCCTGAAAGAACATATATACATGTTTATCTTTAAGACTGTGATTTACCCTATCCAAACCTATTAAAATGAATGGAACCATTCCTATGTGGAAAAGTTAAGCACATGCTTCAGACTTTCCCTGGACCAAGGATTCTCTGTCCTTTGAGATACACTGAGAAAAATACTCTTAAACATGAAAGAAACTTGTGTGTCTATAGTCAGAAGCAGAGCTATCTAGGTAATTTCTAGATTTTAGGAACTTTAAAATCTTTACCCCTTCTATATTCTGGTCAAATAATTATTTTCAGTGTTAATAAAATGGTGTCAGGAAATTTGCTTGCACATCTCAATTCATCCGCTTTTGGACCTGTTCCTAAGTTCTTTGTTCCCCCTTCAAGTCAACAAAAGTGCCCCCACAAGCAGGATTCATGCCTTTATTATTAATAAATTCATAAAATTCTACTTTTGTTTAGAAAATTCAGAGTACACAAGCCTGTAGGTGTCTGCCTTTGAGACAGGGCCAATCTTATTTGATGGTGTCAAGGTATTAAACAGCAATTGCCACACTGGGTTTTGCAATATACACTTGGCTGTAGATGAGAAATTAGGTTCTTCTTGCTAGGAGCAATATCTGTATTCACTAAGTAAATTTAAAATTAACAGCTATGTTCTCTATAAATGTATTAAATGTTTACAGCTGAAAAAATACATAGAGATTTAACTTAACAACTTGTGAGGAAGGTCAGCTTCCTTCTACTTGCATTTAATGGGTTTTAATACTAGAAAAAAAATTGAATACTTAAGAAAGCAAATTAATGTCTACTTCAACAACTGTACAGAATTGCCTTTCCAGGCTAAGCAGATTTTTCTGTTTCTTCATCCATTATTTTAGCTATCCCAAAGAAAAATGTAGGAGGAAAATGAAAAAAAGCAAATAACATGCAGAAAGTTGACTCCTACCTTAGGACCTAACCCAAAAATGTAGAAGCCAAGATAATGAATGGTCGGGCAGTTAGCTGTATGGTCAAGTTAAATAAGAGATAGTCAGAGAAGGAAGAAAAAAAAAAGTGCCTCCTACCACAGACCCATATATATTTAAAAATCGGAAGGTGTAATTTTTGTGGCATAAACCATAATTTAGATGTGTCATAAGAAAGAAGCCAAATGCAAGTCAAAATACAGATAAAAAATCACAGAATTACAGTACTGTTGTGGTCAAAAAAGATCTTTGTTCAACCATTAACCTAACTCTACCAACTCCAGTGTTAAACCATATTCCCGAGCTCCACAGATACTCTTCTTTTAAACACCTTCAGGCATGGTGTTTCAACCACTTCCTTGGGCAGCCTGTTCCAGTGGCTGGCAACCCTTCCAGTGAAGAAGTTTCTTCCAATATCCAATCTAAACCTCCCCTGGCACAACTTGAGGCCATTTGGTCTTGTTCTATCACTTGCTACTTGAGAGAAGTAACAGTGCTGAACAGTGCCATAGTATGATCATTGCAGTCACATTTTGTGCATAAGCTAATTAAATAAATGTAAAAATTCTTTGTGTATAATGCTCACAACAGGATTTCATTATCTCTAATTTGGTGTACGTCTTAGAGGAGGAATTCTATCACTGGAAGGTCCAGTTGGCATGGCTGAGATCTTGCAACCCCCAAAACTTGGGCATTGATACCACCAGTTGCTCTACAGAAATCACATAGACCATGAGTCAATGAAGACACTTGAAGTCTGGATGTTTCATGTAGGAACGTAACAATTATTACATTTTACCTGTGGAGAAATATATGGATGGGCTCTAGGGCACCTACAGTACTGCAAGCACCAGGGGGTTCCATGAGTATGGGAATTTGGGGCTTCTCCTCAGTGAACTGTCACATCCCTCTGGCACACTGCACCACCATTGTCCTAACAATTTGCTGTACTTTGCTGTTTGCCTGCCCATTGGCAGCTGTAGGCTTCTGCTTTGCATGCTGTCATTTTATTCACACATTTTTTTTAGTCACCCAGAGTTAGCACATGGGATTTCTACCACACACCAATAGTGGCTGTTGGTAATGGCAATACAAATAGTTCCCCCTAATTTTACTCAAAGTGAAAAATGTTTTTCCAAGCACTTTTTGAGTCACTGATTGAAAAGAAAATAATTCATTTCATGTTGGTTAAAATCTCAGACATGTTTTTCTAATTAAATATATTTGTTTGCAAGACGTAAAAATAAATCAAGACTTCCAAACCCTTTAGCTGGCTGGATCTCTAAAGGCTTGGGTATATGTATGTCATTGAGAGTTTAATGTTACTGGTAAAGAGTAAACAGTCTTATGTGATAGATGAATTACATAAGGTTGCCTTGCAAGTATTAAGTAAGGGATAAAGATTCAAATCTGAAGTAAATAAAAACTGACATTATTTACTTGGGGTTTTCTTCCCACCCTTAGAAAAGTCACACCTATTCCCCAAATGGGTTTGGGATGAGAAAGGAAATTTGTTTGCTGCTATCACACCCCTATTTCAGTGCTGACATGGGGAAAGAAGAGGCTTACAGGGCACCCTTTCTCCTGTGCTCAGTTACATCTGCTGTACTCCTTAAATTTCTTGCCACAGCTGGTGACTTTCCATTTCAAAGACTAACACGGGTGACAAAGTACAACTCTCCCCTGCCCTCTCCTCATCCTTTTTCTGCACTTAGAGCCATGCGGATATTTTGGAACTGAAGGAGTAATCTCTGCTTCCAGCATTAATCACTTTGGCATTAGGGAGATGTTTTGCATAATACAAGACAAAGAGTTGAACAACTGGACCCTAAAGGCAGACATGGGAGATGAAAAGCTGTGAAAACAAGACAGCAATGAATATCCAGGGTGCTGATAGATTCTCAGAGCCCAAGTCTTGCTTGTGCAAGCACTTCCTGCTCCCAAAATTGCAAATGCATCCCATTCTTCAGGCTTAGCAGTGGTGGCTGAAGCAATGCAGGAAGCATCACCTATTCTGCTATTGTTCACTGGGACTCTCACCTTTGTGAGCACATCTCATGGCTGATGTTGGTATTTTCATTGTGAAAATAGATACAGAAGGTTACACTTGGAGTCCATTCCCTGACTGGCTGTGTTTCCTACAGAAATGAACTAGCTAAAAATGAAGTGAATGTGATTGCATTTTATGTTGGGTTTCCTCCTAATAACTTTTGAGTCCACAGGCCAATTTCTACTAAATTTGACAGAAGGTAAAAGGCTCTGAGATAATCAGCTTCCTACAAAGCTGGGCAAAAGTAGCATCTGGATAGAGGAGATAAGGCCAAATGAGTGCCCTTGCAGATGGAAAAGCAAAGAGATTCATTCAGCCTGACAGCAGCCTGCTGGCCACCGCGCCCGGGCTGCCCATGTCCCTGCCTTTTGCTTGGTGAACGTGTCAGAGGGGACATGAGATAGAGACAGGGTAATTATATTCATATCTTTCTGAACAGGAAAGATCCTGCATAGAAGAAAGCACTGGTATCCATGAATTTTTTGGTAATGTCTCTACAACTCCCTGAAAAGAGGGTGTAGCCAGGTGGGGGTTGGTCTCTTTTCCCAGGCAACTCTCAGCAAGACAAGAGGGCACGGTCTCAAGTTGTGCCGGGGGAGGTTTAGGTTGGACATTAGAAAGAATTTCTTTACTGAGAGGGTGATCAGACATTGGAATGGTCTGCCCAGGGAAGTGGTGGATTCTCCGTCCCTGGAGATATTTAAAAAGAGACTGGATGTGGCACTCAGTGCCATGGTCTGGTAACCGCAGTGGTAGTGGATCAAGGGTTGGACTTGATGATCTCAGAGGTTCCTTCTGACCCAGCCAATTCTATGATTCTATGATTCTAACACAGCTCAAATGCAAACACTGACACTCTGTTGTGGGCCCTGCTGTCCTAAAGTTGGGCCTGTATATGAAGCTCAGATTAGAATAGCTGAGATGAGGAATACTAGGATAAAAACAGGATATAGGGTAAAGTCTTGTATTTTGAAGTACTTATAGACAATTGTTTAGATTTATCCACTATCGTAATTTCTCTTGAAGGGACAGAGCTGCAGTTGTATTAGGAATAATATGAATTTTTAGGTAGACCTTCCCTATCTAGAAGAACTGGTTGGGGAGCAGTGTGAAGCTGCAGTCTTCCTGACCTCTCTTCAGGAGGTTCAGTTCTGGCATTAGAAGGAGAGAGAAACTCTTGTCTTTTTCCTTAAGGACTATTTTGGGTTGAGGCTATGTGGAGGACCCCACTTTAAGTCTCACAACTCATATAAATTTTGAAAAAAAAATTAAATTACTGTAGAAGTTGTGATATTCTCTTAGCCATAGAAACAAGGAATCTGAGTGGGTTTGATTTTGGCAGAGGCCCTGCTAGAAGTATTCCAGAATGATCTGAAAATTAAATGAACTTCACCAATTTTTGAAACTAGAGGACATGTATAAAGTGTAGTTAGAACAATGAAAGCATTGAAAGAGCAACCATATTGTTTACTGCAGGGACACAGGCAAAGGAATAAGATCTGTCCCATTATGAATTTAGTATTAAAAGTGGGTTTGTGTTTTTTTTTTTTTCTTTTTGAAGTAACCTGCTATAGCAAACTGCCATCGGACTTCTAGCACAACTTTATGTGGGATCGAGATTTAACCACTAAGGTCCTGACCACTAAGGCATTTAAAAACCTTTTTTTTTTTTTTTTTTTCTTTAACTTTACTGAAAGGCAAATAGTAAATTGCACAGAAGGTACACATTTTAGGATCAAGACCTATATTTTATATACCATGTATGTTGGCAAAGTGTCTGAATGGAATAATGGATATATGGTGTCCTTCTGGTTGGATGTGTCTCTGTTCATATCAAACTTCATTTCTCGTTCATTCTGATCTCAAATAAAAAGGAGGTTTCATACAAGAGAATCCCTCCAAATTTTCATATTCTGAGGTCTCTTGGCCCTTAGGGCAGTGAGCAGCCTCTTCCACTCCAGTGACAGCTGAAATTCAAAAATACAACATAGTTTCTTCCACTTCTGATGACCCATCCCACGTTGGCTTTGCTCAATGATTTTGTGCAGTGCTGTCCCTGTTGGGCCATGCCATTCTGGTTCACTCTTCTTCCCTACCATGCAAGTGCAGAGACTCACAAGAAGACAGGACTCTTTGATTTTTCCGGACTTAGTTTCTGTGTTACCTCCGGGTATCCACAAAATTTTACAATCAAAAAATAGTGATCTGCTGCTTTTCAACCCTAACAGAGACTCTGTTCTTTGCCATGGTTTGCTCCAGGTTAGTAAAACGTGTGCCTGTTGAAATACATTGGAAGCAACCTGAACAGATCTGATCTGTGCATCTTCTCACAAAGAATTTACTAATGCTTCAAATTGTACCAGCACCATCTTCTTGGTATGAGCACCGGCAGAGTAAACCACAGCATTTGTTTTCCTAGCTGTGAAGAAAAGAGGAGAAAAGGGAAGCCTGGGTGATCATTGCTTCTCCCCTTGCATGCTTCTGATGTTGAAATCTGGCAGCTCTGGTTTCCATGGGTTTTTGTGTGTGTTTGCTTGGAGACTGTCTTAATTTGCATGGTTCACTGCCAGGTGAGAAAGAATAATGCCTGAATGTGCAGAGCAAACATAGCTGAAGTATCAGACTACAGCTTGCTGGAAGGATTGAAATGGTAGCTGCTCAAGACTTGCAGACCTTTGGCAGGGCTGTAAAAATGCAAATAATAATAAAAGACGGGAGACATTCTGACCCTAGGAGCAGCAGGATGTCTTTGATTGCAAGTCCATCCAGGATCTGACTAACTGTCTGGTAAGGTCCATGTGGAATGTGTGAAGATTTGCAATAATCCCTTACTGAAACAAGACAGAGGACTTAACAGCCAAAAATGGCTCATGCAGCAGGGCCTTGGCAGGGGAACAAACCCTTGCACAGTTCCATATGGAGCTGAGCTATTATCTCTTTGTGGAGTTTGGCCTTAGTGGTAGTGCCTTTATAAATGCTTGCCTAGGGCCAACTGAGTGACCACCCAACCAGGAGGAATAGAAAAGAGCTGTCACCATTCAGCTGAGCTGGGCAGTCCTGCAACAATTCTTTGAGACTGGATTTTGGTTGTGATGCACGAGCCCTACCATGGGTGTGTGTGATTCCCAGAGATGCCATTTGCAGGCTCTCGTTTCACACTTTCTTTTTCATGTCATGTACTAATGCTGTTTATACTGCTCTTACAGATAAGGACTTGGAGGACTAGGAAGAGTAAAGCTTCCTATTATTGGTTCTGCTCTACAACAGGACAGAGGGAAAGGTCCAAGCAATCTGTCCTGACTGCAGTGTGCCCCAGCTCTGCTTATCACCAGACTTCACACATACAGCTGGTAGTTTATTTGTGTTTTGTGCCTCCTGCTATCTTCAGGATTAATAATTTATTTTTGCAGTACTCTGGCTAGTGAGAAATGCAGCAGTGTAAATACAGCCAGAACCTGGCTTCTATACATATGCATTTGTGTGTATGCATGCACATATATGTATGTTGAAGAATAATAATCTTACAAACACTTTAGTGTTATAGCAAGAGCAGAGAGTTTTAAGACTTTGAGGGAAAAAAAAAAAGAGAGAGAGAAAAGTTTGTCATTGCTATTTAAATTGGGGTAGTCTTTAAAATAAAACCCCGGTTTACAATAAAAAAAAAAAAAAAGCACTAAGTGGCTGTGCAAATTTGTCATGATGTATTCCAAGTGGAAAAAGATGGCTTTGAAGCCACACAGTCCTCACTCTTTGGCACGGAGTTGGTTCTCCTGTAAATACAACCACACAGCCAAGACTGCGTTTCCCTTTGTAAAGAAATTTTGGTTTGGGGGGCAAAAGGAAAATATGAATACCACTCTGGAGCAGCACTCCTGGACCCAGTCTCCTATAATAGTCCTAGAAAAACAGGGCAGATGATGTCATGGCAGCTGCTGATTGCCTGACAGACAGTTTCCGCAGCGCAACATGAGGCCCTTTGGTCTCCCTGTCAGGGAGATTGGCAGCTGAATGGCACCAATGAGCGCTGGACTGTATTCCCTCTGGGAATGCTGCCCTCATTGATGGACAGAAAGCAAAGGGAAAGATTGTCTTTGAACCTGAAAAGAATCCCCTTTTTTTCTCCCTAAAGCTCCTGCCCCCACTCTCCACAGCTCTTTTTTCATCCCCCTTTTTTTTAAAGGTGTTTTGTTCTACAGCAGTTACTGAGCTTAATGGAACTGAATGACTTTTCCCCTTCACAATCTGTCAGTCAAAAGCTCGACTCCAGAGCTGTTAAATGAAGTCCTTTCAAAGTCAGACAGAGGAGGAATGTGTCAGTCATCCAACAGACCCTGTTGTGTTTTAATCTGTCAGAGGGGTGATAGGGAGAGCAGCCGGGCTTGGCTGGGGCACATTCCCAGCAGCAGCTAAGAGGCCCTGACAAATCCAGGTGCTGGAGCCAAAAAGTCAATGGGTCATAAACACGGATGAGGTACAGTGCTCTGAGCCCCCAGATGCTCTGCTTTGCAATCAGTTGTGAGATATTTGGGCAAACTTTCAGCAAAGGTATCGTAGTAAGAATTTCTATCAGAAAGCCAACCCTGCAGCACAGGATGGATCTGCGTAAAGCATGGCTTTCAAACTAATAGAAGTCTTAATTAAAACACAGGAGACAGTAATCCTCTGGATGAAATGCATCTAGGTGGACTATGATTCCAAGCCATTTCTGTCAAATTACCTTAATTTTTTGAGTTTTCCCCATTCTATGACATTCCATTAATCTTACCTATTAGGTTAAGATTGATGTGCAATTTGTTCCGGGTCTGAACAGTTGGTCCTATTCACTCAAGTGCCAGTGTTTCACTACACATTATGAGAAGTACCCACTGTTGCTTAAATGAGAATAATGATCCTCTACTTGCATTTCAAGGGTTTGCTATTTCATCTTTTTTTTTTTTTTTTTTTTTTTTTTTTTGTTTCAGCAAGGGAGTAGATTTAAACAAACAGCTCCTGTTCTTATCAGATCTCACAGGGAGTGTCTCTTGCTGTTTTTACAGAGATGGCAAACTGTGGTTCTGCACACAATGTAGTTCTGTGTTACTGTGGCAGCTGGACTCCTGATGCACTTGAATATTCTTGCTTTCCAACTGTAAGAAGTGGGTTTATATCCTCTGCAGCACTGCTGTGGTTCCCCTCTAGTTTTGTGTACCCATGGTCTGATTCCAGGCCCCGCAGTCGGTAGAAGGGATCCCCTACATGGGAAGGATGCTGTATGGGAATAGTGTCTCATTTTCCATCTGGTCTGTTCTCTTGTCTGAAAAGTTGAGAAAAACTAGTGGCCTCTCACAGCTTCTCATCCACTGGTTTAACCAATCCATCATGTCAACATTTGCTTAAATGCTGCAGCAAAATGCACTACCTCTGACTTCTCCATCTATGCCCCAAACATGTTTCCCTTGTACTTACTCAAAGCACTCAGGTTCTATGGGGCTGTGACCAGCCCTGGGCAAGGACTGCTTTGCAGTTTCAACTGCTTCTAGAAATCTGCCAATCAAGGATACTGATACGGCTATGGAAAGTGTCTTTGCCATAGAAAACTGTTATTGAATGGGTTAAACTCTGCAATAGAGAGCTTCCTTGGACAGAGCCCTAACAGCAGCACCTGAATGATATGCTGGCAAGAAAGATTCACAGTGTTGGCAGCTTTTACAATAAACTTTCAAGTCAGTGGTTATGTCCTAAGGTAAACAACCAGAGCTAACAGCCAGAGCCCTGGCAGAGATCTAAAGGTGTGCAAGGATCTGCCTCTGCCTGATCTTGGCTTTTTTCCTTTCACAGTAAAAGGGAGATATCATAGAAAGATACATTTTTAGAAAACTCTATGTGGAGATTAACCTGTCTTCCAGTTGCCAAGCTGCACAGGGCAGTCCCCAAAAGGATGGTGAGTTGAAGTCCTTTGGATCGGGACACAAAAAGCTGCCTACCTTTTTTTAGATGAGCTGAAGTTATCTTCCTTAGGAACCAAGTTGCTTTACAGAGTAACTGAACTTGTAGAGTGTATGATCTGCCCAGAAAGGAAGATGCTACAGTGTGGTTTCAGGGATGGCCAACATGAGTTTACACCAAAGCCCATTTCATCTGCATGGACTCTTGCTCTCTTGCTCCATCTGTCACTCAGGGCTAAGTTGGGGGTGGAGGGAGGTGTGGGAGGGCATGAGTGAATGGAGTCTGTTGTCATGTAGATTATTTATTCTCTATGTGGAGGAGTAATTAGGCCCAGAGGGCAGTCCATCACTGTCCTCAGGCTGGATCAGCAGAGACGGACTGGCTCCTCTTCCAGTGATGCTTGGAAAAAAAAACCTGTATCACACACTGGGCTCCGTGTGGAGCACATGGTGATGGTGCATCTTGATGTGGTCAGAAAGGTCACCATCCCCACTGAAAGGCAAGAGAAGCCCAAAGAGCACTGGCTGACAAAGGCGGTGGCCTCTTGTCTGCGCATGGACAGGAATGTAATTGCTGAACATAAGCTGCCCTTGTTTCACAGAGAAGGATCAGACAGCTCCGTTGGGGTTCAGCTGATCTGAGGAAAGGCTTGGCCCTTTATGCGTATTGAAAACCTCTCTCTGTAAAGAAAGGTTCTTTTAACAGTGCCTTAACTGATAGTTGGAACAAAACCCAGCCACACTGCTCGGGTTAGCCTGCCTCATGGGCTGCAAAATGTGGGAAACAGAATTCCTGCACTCCCAGAATGAAGTGAGATCTTCCCAGCCAGTTAGAGTCCTTGTTCTTTTTATCACTGGGGTCTTTTTTGCAGATCCGTAGCTTACAATGAAATAAACAGATTTTCCTTTGCATCTCAGTCTACTATCGTATGCTTTTAGGTATTTATGATATGATCCCAAGCACACGCGGGTGAGGAATATATCATCCCATTAGAGGAATGAATGATGTATCAATTTGGGTGTTTGCCCTATCTGCATGCTTGCCACAAAATATCATCAGACTCTAGCAGCTTGTCACTCACTCGGCTTAAATAAGTTTCAAGCCATACCAACATCTGTTTAAAAGTGGCCAGACTGCCACTGAATTGCAAAGGTTTAATTCAACCCATATAAATGGGAACTTTTACTGTTGGCATAAAAGCATTTACAAGCTGAGACATGTATTATAATGGGAATGAAAATAAACCTTTAAAAAATCTGCACCCCATTTGTTCAGTCTGTGCCTGAACGTTCCCATGCTGAGAAGCACTTCTTACCATTTATTAACTGTGACTTTAACTAGAAAGTGAAGCTCTTCATTCAAATAAAGTGCATTCTTGGGTCTCCTACTGGAATAGCTGTCATTTTGCTGCAGGGCTGTGCCTTGGTGACACATGTGCCAGCAGCAACAGGTGCCTGGTGGTGCTGGGTCCTTATTCATCTAACATTCCTCACTCCTTGCTACCAATGCAAGCCCCACAATTTCCATAGGAGTTTCCCTTCTTGTTTCAAGAGAGACTACAGAATATTTTTTAGCAAGGTTTTACCTCTGGTTTTTAAATGTTTGTGCACTGAATTTTTCTTGACAAATGTCTGGGAACCTGTATGGTCAAAGAATGAGAGTCACACACGCTCTTCTGAATGCAGTTGCCTCTGTCTTTGCTTAGCACCTTCTGTAGCTGCACAGCCAGTTAGTGATGTCTGTGTGGATGGATGCATTTTAGGGAGAAGTTATTCAAAATTTGTACTTTCATGCCTTGAAGGGGTTGTATGTGTGTGTGCCACTACTAATCACAAAGGGGAAAAAGTGCAGGTGTTCCTGCTTGCAAAATAATACCTAAAAAGTCAGAGACCGGGTTGAGAGCCCAACGAACAGGAGATCCTTCCTTCCTTCATTTCCTTAAGTTAAGCCTTAATGCACTACAAACTTCTTCTGGTTATTGTTAAAGGGGAATGGAAAATTTCAAAAAATCTCCCTGGTAAAGAAGCTTATATTACACCTAGAAAGAAATGTGGGGAGAGGAAATACCCTCATCTGTGGTATGGTGATTTCAAGCAGAGAGCTTAGAACTCCTGCTTTTAATCCAGGCATTTCATTTCAAACAGGTGCTGTTGCCTATCCTCCTCTGGACCTGGGGGTGAATCCCACCGGTAGACTGGGGATCCTGCTTGCTCCAGGGAAGGAGTGTGTAGCTTTCCCTGCTGCTTGCAGACAGCAGCTTCGGATCCCCAGCGGGAGAAGGAGGAGTCAGGAGCTCTGAGTGGGAAGGGGCAGGAGGCTGGGGGCCTGGAGGCCAAGGCTTGGTTCTGGTTTCAGACAACATGTGGGTTGCAAGCCTTGCTGCTGTAGGTAGATGCTTTTCACTTTTGCATTAGAGACAAAATACTCTTTTGCTGACTTTTCCCACTTGTAGGTCTTGCAGACCACGAGGTGGCATCTTCTTCTCTCACATGATACACAGCCCCCCTACCTGAGGTCCTTCCCAGGGCACTGAGCTGTGCCTGGACCCACACAGCCATATTCTTTCAAGATGTTTAAGCTCCTTTTCATTAAATTTTCCCCAGTTCTTCCGATGCTGGTCTTGACCCTCACTGTTAGGTATTATAGCAGGATATTAAACTGGCAGCCTCTGTTACATGTTAAGAAAACAGCCGTGAAGCTGCAGAGCTTGGCCCTCTTGGAGAGGGCATCCTTTGAACACCAGACCCCCCTCCACCTGGCCTAGTGCAGTTGGATGTGGCAGTGGCCCCCTGCAGCCTCAGCCCCATTGCCTTCCCTCAGGCTGGTGGTGGATTTCCCTTTGCCTTTGGGATCAGAGGCAGCCAAACCTCCCAGGCAACACCCTCACAAGGACAGTGGGAATCTGAGCATGTCCCAGCGCTCTCAAGCTGCCTCTATGGAGACCCAGCAGCTGGCCTGGCCCACCAAGGGCTCTTTGTCTGTTCTTCCCCCCCCCCCCTTTTTTTTTTTGGCATAAATAATTATAGGTGCAATTTAAATGACCTTGGTGTCTAACTACTTGATTTGAAGGTACAATTAAGTACCTAGACATATAAATAGCCAAAATTGGATCATTCAGTTAATGGTTAGAACAGCAAGAGGGGCCAGGTTAGGAAACTTTGACCTTGTACCTGAAAATTAGCTGTACTGTACACTTAAACTTCCTGACTGGTGCAAGCCTTCCACACCCTGGCTTCTAGTCAAACCTCCAAATGTCAGCTTTGCTGACTAGGAGCACATGTCCTCTGGGGACTGCTTGTTGTGCCCTCCTGGAAGAATTAGTAGCACCCTGTCCTTCTACTCTTTCAGTCAAATGCAGCAAAGTGTGGAAGAAATGTTCCCTCCCCCTGAGCTCAGTGGTGTGAGTTCACTTTGAAGGTACCGTGCACTCACCCTATCTTGCTGGGTGCAAGTTCAGTTCTGGAAGTGCAGCCCAATAAACGTGCTGGAGCTGTGGATGAGCCAGTTCTTGCTCGGGGGGTCCTGTTGGCGGGATATTTTTGGTAAATAAATATTAGCAGGGTGAGTAGCTACAGCAGAGTGCATCACTGCCCGAGTCGCGTGGAAATGCAAAGTTGTCCTCCACTAGAGTGTATCACTCTTCCTAGAAAAATCCTTTTTTCAGAGGACAAAACAGAAAAAAAAGTCCTGAGAAACAGTCCTGGATTTTGTAGGATCAAAAAGTGTTCTTCACCTATGCCTGTGAAACAGGTAATTTCTTCTACTGGCAAAACCCAAAACACATTGTGAACCTTTGAACTCAGTAATAATTCACAACAATGCTTCCTGGGAACTGCTGTTATTATGAATTGATGTAGCCATCTGGATACATCTAGTTATTGTTAAACATGAAGTTTATATGATGTCATAATTACCCACGTCTCCAAAGAGAAAGAAATGGGGTTTTCTGCACTGAAGATCTTGTGTTTTGAAAGCTAACACAATCATTTTCCACCCTTTTGTGATTAATGGATCCTTCTTTAGCCATCCTTCAGCAAAACTGAAGTCTTTAAAAAACTTTACATCTGTAGATCACCATCCAGTATTTATGAACTTATTTTCTTTCATTCTCTTCCCTGGACCTGGAGTCTCCCAAGGGTCATCAGATCCCAGCCTGAAAACCAGTGGGTAGGATACACCTTTT
Organism: Heliangelus exortis; assembly: GCF_036169615.1. Classification (NCBI taxonomy): domain Eukaryota; kingdom Metazoa; phylum Chordata; class Aves; order Apodiformes; family Trochilidae; genus Heliangelus; species Heliangelus exortis. Next base: position 39,708,320 of record NC_092423.1, read on the forward strand.
GTACCATGTGGAACTCACGGTGGTGTGAAGCTGTTAATATTCCTTCTGCTCTCTGCAACAGAGAGCCATTTGGCTGGTCAGCCATTAAAGGAAAAACTGGATAAAAATTGTTGACTTTTAATCACGAAGAGACTGCAGTCTTTTTTTTTCTTTTTTTTTTTCCCACTCAGGCTATGACCTTTGCTCCTTTGCCAGGAGCTGGTGAAGCGCAGGAGTAGGGGCAGCATCTGCTCTCTGTTTCCACTAAAGAGCCCTTTCCTTATAGGATAGCAGTGGCACAGTGACAAAGGACCCGGCTGGATGTGGTTCCTTTTTAAACTTGATGTGTTCAGCTCTCTTAATAAACAGAAGTTCAGGAGCTGTTTTGAAACCAGATGTGAGATGGGTTGGTTTTCTTGTTATTTCTGTCTGCCCTGAGGGACCCCAGGTGCCAGCTGGGAAATGCCTCCTTTGGTGGGCTTCAGCCTTCAGTAGGTGGTTGCTTTTGTTACTGTACACACACATTCGAGGAGCATGGGCTCTTGATTTGGGCACAGAGGTCACTTGTTAGAAAGATGCAATGACCAGGCAGGCCTTATTGTCTGCCTGGACTTGGTCAGTGTCTTGGCTTTTCAGAAGAAGGACAGCTTGGGAGGGATTGTGGGCTTGGTGACACGGCTCAGCAGCCTGCACCATGGTTTTAATTTGACTCCCAATGCACAGGGGCAGATTTGATGGCCTCCTCTGCTCCTTGCTTCTCAATCCATGAAGTCACTCTTCCTTTGCAAAGACCCGTTCCTGCCTCCATAAATAGAGCTTTCCATTGCCATTGTTTATTTTACTAGGGGGGTTCTCATTGTGTCACCTTTCTCTTTCTTAATTTCAGCCTCTTATGGACTACATGCTGGTTTGCAAAACCTGCCAATCTGAATGAGTAGCCCAGGGAATACAGGTTCCTCTGGGATAAATGCTCTGACTTATGACTCATGGACTCATAGTTAAAGCTGATACATAAAGGGCCCTGGGCACTAGCATACCACTGATGTTTTAAATTTATCTTCTGCAAATGAGAAAGATGTTTTTCTTCAAGACATACAAAAATATACCAGCTCAGTGCAATCTAAACGAAGTTATGTGGGAACACTGCTCTGCACTGTATTGCCAATCTCTGGTGTTTATGTATAATTTTCCATGGGGCATTCCTGTCTGTAAAACTACTCAGTGTGCTTTCCTGTGGGCTCCTTTTGACTGGCAGGAATACTAGCAGCCCTAAGTGTCATGTTGTTCATTTGCACACAGTGTTTTTACAGCTATTCCATAGCATCTGTGAGTCATTTGCTGGCTGAGCCTTGGCTCTTCGGAGTGCATCAGACAGAGGCCTCAGGCGAGCAGGGAGAAGGGAAGGAGAGCTTCAGGAGCCAGGTTGGGCTGGCACTTGTGGTCTGAAGGGAGAGTGGGTGGTCAGCATCCTCCCTCTGCCTCCCCACAGCCCTGCATGGTGATTTTGCCCCCAAGGAAAATATCATGGAGTTTGTTTGGTCCTTACATTCTTCTGGGGCAAATAGAGTGGAAGGAAAGAGTGGATTGTAGGATCCCCAGTTCCACCTTGCCACTCTGTGACTTCTTTAGAGAAATACCTCGCTCCCTGAGGAGAAGAGAGGTGACTCTGTCACAGAGCAAAGTGCAGCAAGGACTGATGCTGTCAGTCACACGTGGTCTACTGAGCACCAGGGGCCTCTCCTGCCCTTTACTGGGGCCAACCGGGAGGTAAGCCTTGCTTGGGTCTGCAGACCTGCACATCACTTTGAACAGATTTACTTCTGAGCCTTGCTGCTGACCTCCACGCAGGGGGATCTGCTAGGAAGTCAACACTTTTCAAAGCCACCCCACTTGTTTCTGCGCTCCAGATCAAATATTCAACACTTACTTCCTGAAAAACACAACACAACTGAAGGCCCTGGAAATAATTCTGAGGAAAAGGCTGCCAGTGGCTCCAGGAGAGATCCAGCCTGCGTTTCCTGGTGAGATGGCACTGCAGAGGAAGGAAGAGGGAAAGGGCCCCAGCTGGGCTTTTAGCACTTAGTTTAGCAGGGGTGATTGAAGTGTGAGTGTGCAGCCTGCCCACAGGGAAGAAGCCCCTGAAGAAACCCCTAGAAGATGCTGGGATAGAACATAGCAGGGGTGAGACAAGGCAGGGAGGACCTGAATATGAGATGCTTCTGCCCAACACTGGCAGCTGGGGCTGCAGCCCTGCCTGGGCAGATGCCAACAGCAGAGAGCCCTTGGGCTGGTCAGCCTTTAATGGCAAAATTGAATAAAAATTGTTGACTTTTAATCGTGAAAAAAGAGTCTGCAATCTTTTTTTTTTCCCCCACTGTTCTCTGCCCCTCCAAATTTTTTATGCTAGAGGAAAAAGGGAAAGGAAAGGGGGTATTTTCACACAGTCACAAGGGACACAATGCATCTAGCTTGTGATATTTCACATGTGATTTGAAGTGAAATGAGGAAAAGCAGAAAAGTCCAGCACTGAGCAATGTTAGGCATTAATGTTCCTGTAGAAAGTGTGACAAAAAGCACATTTTTTCCAGAGTTATTTGCATCTAATCCTTGGATAAAATTGCTCTGCAATGACTCACTCATTCCTCTGTTTTCCTTGTCATACTGACTCCAATGTTACAAGAGCTTCTGAAAATAATCCTTCTGTAGGTTTTTGGGCAATATATAGAAAGGCCAAAGAGGTGGAAAAGAATGAAATTGATATAAAGGCACCGAATACAGAACATATTTTAAAATACTGCAGAACCTCCAGATCATCCAAAATATTCTAAGAATTTCCTAGAGGCCAATGTCTGCTTTCTCAGCTCTGCTTTCCTGTGAGATTTCAGCTGCACCAAAAATAAAAGTCCAGCTTGGTTTTGGATCCAGTTTACAGAACTGATATCAGTGTCAGATTCAGAACTGAATGTTGAAAGTGAAGAGATCTTAGATTTGAAGTTCTCATTTTTGCCATCTGTACTTGTAAGATGAACTGAACTGTTTTGGTTCTGCAATGAAATGCTCTAGAAAAATATTGGTCACTTTTCATGTTTAAGACCACAGCTGATGTGAATCCCATATGGTTCTTGAAGTTGAAAAAGAGCAAAAGGAAAAAAAAACTTTCTTATCTTCTCAATTATTCACTGCTTTTCCCCTTTCATTTTCACTCCAGGGATAGTAATGAGTTTTACGAATGTAAGGTGTCAGCTATGGGCTTTTCTGTTGAAACCTCTAAATTTATGGCTCCTCTGGGCATTACAGGCATGGATAATGCATAATTTACAAACAGACTTGAAACTTTCATCTTCTTTTTCCCACTCCTTTTCAGAGCTTTTTGCTCATGGAGTGATTTGTTTTGTTGTAGTGGAAACCATATGCTCTTCTAAATCTCATCGGAGTGTAGAAATTCCACAACATTGCCAGATGTTGGCAAAGAAACTTTACGTGACATAGAATTATATGAACTTCTCTTTTTCAGTCAAAATGTCTTTCTAAAGGTGACAATTTTTCCTGCTACTTGGTGATGGTGACAGGAGGCCAAATCACAGCCAGTTGGTGTAGATGTGGTCTCAGCATCAAAATCCTGAAGTCTCTGCCTTGTTACTGGTGGAGCATGAGATGGAAGGTTTAGTGAGCCAGCTCTCAAGAAGATGGGTCAATAGGTCTTAAATGGGAATCTCACTTCTGGCATTGACTCTATTTCCTCACTAAGAAACTTATGACTTGCCATATTGGATAAAACCAGCCTGGTGTGACCATGGCCACACAGTCGTGGGCTGCAGAGATGGGTGGCAGACACATCACAGTTGGATAGGTAAGCCAAGAGGTGTTGGGCTGAGCTTCTCTCTGTTCGTTGGCAAGTAGCATGACTTGAACTAAAAGGCTTTATTTTCTCCCTAGAAACTTGTCTGCAACAGATGCTAAGACATCAGATGCCCTTTCTACTCAAAAAATTCCTACGTTCTTATGTGTGTCCCCCTGACTGCTTTTCCTTGAGGCAGCACATCAAAGGGTTAAGGTGCTCTGAGTGCAGGGGCAGGGACTGAGCTCTTCCCTTCACCAGTAAGTGCAGTGTAGTGAGGACAGCCTCCAAAGCCATAGTTGCTGAGGGGAGACTGGCACAACTGTACAAAGAGCTGTGGATTGATTCCTAAGGAGCACAGGGCTTGGGGTTCCCAGATACCTTTATGGACTCCTTAGCTGCAGGCTGTGGAGACCCAGAAGGCTGCTAAAAGCCATCAGTTTGGTAAACAATTCACTGATTGCCATTTAGGCTACACCTAAAGTGAGGTACCAGTAGTCTGAGAATTGTGTTAACAACATGGTTTTACCTCCTCTCGCCTGTGTGATTAAAACATTATTTCATCACAGGGTTCAGCTGGGAGATATCTCCCTATTATTTGTATGACCATGGGGAGCTATGAAATTCCCGGCTTACCAATGGAGTCATGCCTGGCTACACCACCTTTGGGATATCTGGGGGCTGAGACCCTGATGTTGGTTTTATCATGGGGTTAAGGATGTTCCCTTCTGCCTCCTACTGATGGCTCATGGCCAGGTTGTGAGTGAGACTCTCAATCCAGTAAATCCTCAATCAACTTTAAACCCAACCTCAAGGCTGTACTTACCCCATTTTAGTGTCTCTGCCCCCATTATTGAGATACTGGTGCTGTGACTGTTTCTCCCACCTGAGCACCTGAAGTAGTTGTGACTGGGTCCCTCAGGTTTACACCGTGTCTTAAACATAATATTTCCCTGACCATGTGGTCATACTGCCTACAGTTTCCTTCCCCAGGGAACTGATGACACCAGATAGAGAAAAATATTTTAAAATCCTGTTTTTAACTTTAAAAAAATAGATTTTGTTCACTACTCAAATATGTCATGGATCTTTCTCAGTATATTTGAGAGAAATAGAATGGGAAACTTCCTGAAGGCAGTGCCCGGACTCATTCTTCTTCTGGGGCATCACTCTCTCTTTGTGCAGTCTTTCTCTTCATTTCCCAGGTACTGACAGGTAGTTCCATTCTAGGTAAACTGCTGAAAATGACTAAAGACTTTTTTTTTTTTTTGTGCTGAGCCTCCAGTATGTCCAGGCAGATTCCCACTGGCATCTTTGTTCAGCTTTCCGTACTCTTCTCCTGCTCCATACACTCCTCACACCTCCTTGCAAACAAAATCCTTCTCTTAGGTTTCAGGCAGTCTGTTGAACCAAGCAGCATCCACTGCAGCATTTTCCACTGGGATTTACCAGATGGCTGAACTTGCTGACCTGCAGATGTGGGTCAAAAGCTCTCAGCTCCATGCTGACCAATACTGACCGCCAAAACTGGCAAAAGTTTGCTTTTTTATGTGTTTTCTCTACAGGTATCTAGCTGCTGAATCACATCTGCTATGCTGGAGGAACCCCTTACTGTATACTAAGGTGTGAGGGACTGTGATTTGGGCCACTCTATGGTTTGATTTGTTCTCCTGTTGTTTTGTATTTCTCAAAGCCCAAGGCTTCCAGCATCAGTGAAATGCAGTGTTCATAAAATATGTTGTGATGTTTAATGGAGTGGAATGGTTTAAGTGTATACAACACATTATAAATTAATCCCTTGATATTATAGAAAAATATTATTGATATGGAAGCTGTGTATTTTTTTTTACTGTAGTATTTGGTTCAGAAAAGGAATCTTTCTGACACATAGGATTGCTAGTTATTTTAACTATTATTCTTTGTTATTGTTATTGTTATTTCTTTAACTTTTCCAGCTTAAAAACAGGATTAAATTTGATGGCTTTATTCGGCAGGGCACTGTGGAAATAACAGCAAATCAGCACAAATTTGCAGCCTGTCACAGTCATTCTTCTATAAAATATGACCCGCACTTTTGAAACATATGGTTACACAAGTTTTAATTTTAGTGGCCTCCTCTTTAGTCAGCAAAATGAGGTCTGGCTTGTCTGTGGGAAGCAGAATCAGCACCTTCACCTGCTGAAGTGTGAAGGCTCTCCCAGTGACAGGTGTTGGTTTCCACTGAAATGGAGTTCATGGCTGAACAAAAATGTGAACCTTTGCACTTGATGCACACGGGGAAGGTCCAAGAGCCTTCCCTTTCATTATCTGCAAGCTGTTAAAAATGTAGCTTCTCATATACCTTGTGGTCACACACCCTGTGGTCCCACTGCCTGAAACCCCCAGCTGTGTAACCAGATGCACCCGAGCTCCAGAACCACGAAACTTTCTCACCAACACTTGTTTCTGATTTTCCATCTCACGATAGGGAGGCTGCCATACAGTTCCATCTTGCCAAATATGTGTATATAAAACTTGTCACAGCCTATTTTGCTGATGCTTTGGGTAGATTTAAAAGCCTCCCTTGGTCTTAGAAAGGAAATAATAATTAGCACCTACTCTCACAATAGGGAAAGATCGTGCCTTCTGGAGGAGAGGAATAGGGCTTGTCCTCCCACTCCTGACAGCTGCTGCTGGGAGACATTTCTGGGCTGTCAGAGCCTCTTTATGAGCAGATTCCTTTGTAAGTCTTCATTGCCCAGACCAATAGGTCTACATTTGGCATCTGTTTTTCCCTATGATGTTTTTTTCCCACCTTTCTCAATGTTTTTTCTACCTACTGCTTCGCTCTTCTTGTCATTCTCTTTCTTCTTTTCTATTTTTACTTCATGTTTATTTGTTGATGAAAAAGATTTCAGGGTAAGTAAACTGTAAATCCCATTCAGATTTTGTATTGGGCTTTCCCAGAGTTTTGGTGAAGAGTGATTTTTCTTTGGACTTGCTGAAAATTGTTAACTGGAGAAGTAAATGTGGATGGCCACTGAAAAGGGAGATATTTCACCGTAGAGATCTCATTGAAGAGCAGTGCTTGTAAATGTGAGGAGAAAAGTATCTATAAAGAGTTCACCTTGGCTTTCCCAGAACATTAAAACAGAGTCATCTGAGTTTGTTTAAAGTCTTTTGATCCAAAGAGCAGGAGAACATTTCTCTCATAAAGAATATCTAAAACTGTATTTGAACCTTTGACATGGGAAACTGAGGAAATTAAACCAGCTGCTACTATTTTCTCCAGAGCCAGAAAGATATAAACTTGCTGAAAAATAAAATGGTCTTTTTATTTCATATTGTCATTTTCTAAAAAAAAAAATAAAAAATAAAAAATAAATCAACTATTTTTGGAAGAGGGAAAATCTCTGTGTTTGCATCCGTCTGTTACACAATGTGTGGCTAATAAGAGGCTTATGTTTTAAATTTTTATCATAGAGAAAGTGATGACTTCTGAAGATGGAGCAGGGCTGGAATGAGTCTGGCTCCTTTGGCTGCCTTTGTCCTACCCTGAGCTGTGCCCTGCCAGTGAATTGCACAGTATCTTAAAATGACCTTTTGTGCAGACTTCATGGAGGTACTTCTGGCCAACTGGTAGGAGCAAGTAACCCCTGACCTCCTGATATTCACTGAGTGCACAGAGGCATTTTCAGCTGCTGGCCCAGTAGACAGTGGCCACAGATGTCTGCTCCTGATAAATCCAGAGCTCAGCTAATGGGAGTGGATCTGTCACTGGCTTCACTGGAGAGTGGAATATGTCAGCTATAAGCAAGTGTTTCTATGGGCTTTTGGGCTTCATCACTGGCTGTGAAGACTGAAAACCCCTGATGGTGCCTTGCACTGCTTTAGGACAGGTTTCAGTGCCACCCTTAAGTCCTTCCTCAGCTGTTCTGCTCCTGTGCTGAGGACCAGCTGTGCCACTTGTGAGATTTCTAAGCAATCATCACTGGGTGAGACAGCTTACTCAATTGCTCTTACCCCTCTTGCCCATCCTCTTCTTCACCTCTTTTCTTCTGCTGCCAGTGATTTCTATAGAGTATTGGAGGCTGCTCAGTGGCAATAAATACTAATAAAGGTATGCCATTTTACTGCTGAAATAGTGGCAAGAGAGGTGAACAACCTATATTTTACTTCTTCAGAGGCTTGTCTCCCTTTGGCATGACTTTTTCTCCCAGAAGAATTGCCAAATTACACTCTGGTTTCCCTTCCCAGATGAACTACATCCTCACATCTGTCTGGCTCCACTCCAAGCTGCTCCAAGTCAGTAGGAGCTGGGAGAAAAGTTTCACATGCAAATTGAAAATGTCAAATTTTTGCTTTATTTATTGCTGGTTTTGTAGGAGTATGTAGAAAGGCTTTCTGTCAGAACAGCTTGCTGGTACTGCTTCAAATGGTTGCTGGTACATACTGCTTGCTGGTACTACTGAGCAAATGAACCTCTGAATTGCAGTAAAATGAGTGCCTGGGAGGCTCAAAGAGATGGAAAGAGCAGTGCTACAGGGATAATCTTAGTTGTGCTGGAAGAGTGAGGTGCTGGGAAGTGTGTGGCATTGGGAGTGCATCTTTGAACAGTTGAACTTTATGGACACTGGAAACTGGTGGAGAAAAGACAAGTGCAGAATGGGTGTGTGGTTACATTGAGGCAGGTGCAGTAAAACTTCTGAGCTCAGAGCTGAGATCTTTCCTTCTGATTGCTATATACTGCACTGACACTGTTTCCCCCTTGAACTGCATCATTTCTGTTTGAAAGATGCAACTGCACCATCACACATTCTATTAGAACTGAGAACGTTTGTTTATGCAAATCGAACACACCTTTAGGAAGCAGTTTCCATGACAGACTTTTGGGGTGCCTGATATGCTCTGCTAAGGATGCAGTGCATTTTAATGACACACAGAAAGAGTATTTTACATAGGTGACGTTTTGATCTGGGACAAACCAGAAGACAAACAGTAATGAAGTAAATCAAATTAAGTAAAAAATATTAGCAATATTATATTCAGAGAATAACGGAAGAGAAACTACCCCAGGAAAGTGTGTGAGCAGCTCATGGCAGGGATTGTATCACCCATATTCGTACTTCCTTGGTGAAGAACAGGATTCTTACAAAGGCTCCTAGCAATGGGAAAGTCATTCAGGTGTGAGCATGGATGTGCAAGGATACCCAGAGAGCATGGGAGACACGCAGTAGCTGAGTTTTTGAAAGGGAGGACGAAACTACAAGATCAAGAGCTGAGGTACAATACTGGCAAAAATGAAGCTAAATTATCCATTGCTGCTACCACTGTGTGTATTTGTTCAGTTTTCTTCTGGCCGTGTTGCAAACCTGGAGATGAGCAACTTTTCTGACAGCAGAAAATTAAAAAAATACCACCTGCCACCTAAAATTCAGTGTTAGCATATATAGACAGAGACTAAGGCCATAGGCTTAGCTTGCTGGTGTAAAGAAGATTATGACCTTATTTATGGAATCTGAAATATTACCTGAGATGGACTCTAAATCACTTGGTACTGGTGCCAAATTGGGTCTGTCCATCCCTCTGCCAAAACCAAAGTGAGATGATTTTTAATGACAGTGATGTGATTTGTGTATCTCATGCAAACTTGAAGGAGAGGTGTTAATAGCAGGCACATCCTGGAGCATTTGGTGAAAGTTGAGGGAAATCCCCAGGATGTGTCACTTAAAAATACACTACAGTTTAAATTGAAATGTAGATTATAATAGTTGTGGCGATTCCATGATGAAACATATATTTAGTCATTAACAGAAGAACAGAATTCTCCTAGCTTCCCTCACCCATTCAGTCAAGCATCTTCTTGTAATATAGGGGATTTTCTCTTAAGACAGAAGCAAAGTGATTCATGAGGAGCTGAAGAAAATTTGTTAAAAAAGATAGATGAAGGTTACTTAGGATGGAATAAGAGATGGGCTACAGATTCCCAGTGAATAATGATACTGAGAAAGTTTTCAAGGCTTGCTGCATATGTCAAAAATACAGACCACACAGAGTGGAATAGTATTATATTGGTGTTCCTGGGAAAAAGAAGCACTTTGCTATCTATAACTACTTACTTGACTTGTGAAAACTGTTTGAAAAACTCATAAAATACAGGCAGTTTTGCAAGGCAGAATATGTCTGGGCAAAATTATTTTTAAATTGAAATTTTAACAAGATATTCTCTTGTGTTTTGAGTGTCTTTCATATTTTACCGATTTCTTTTTTCATGTTGAGCAGAGACTGATTTTAAAGGTTGGTTATGAACATCTAACTTTAAAATAAGTTCAAACAACTTCACTGTTACAGGTGAGACTGCAAAGACAGAATGTGCTGTGGTATTTGAAACTGTTCTTTTAGTTAAAATGGTTCCCCTAGTTACAAAGTCATTCCTGGAAAGCCTCTGTGGAGCAAGGTCCATTGGGTTAATCACTGCACTTAACTAAATCTGGATTTGAAATAACTGAGGAAGAGCATAATTCTATATTTCTATGTCTGATTCTGAAGTCCTTACTGGTGAAAGTAGTGTGAGTTAAATCAATGAGCCTATTCACATGGATAAGCATTAATCATATGAGTAATGACAAAGGGTTGAAGGGTCATTCTTTAAGTTGCTAGGAAACTTTGCAGCTGCTTCATCTGGCCCAACTATCATTATATATCCCCAGTTATTATTTCTACTGCAGTAGTGATTAATTAAACTAGGGTGATATTGACCCCATGCTGGTTTTTGCTCTGTCTGAACCCTCTCTAAATGGTGTCTTGAGGACTGAACTGTCTGTAAGAGGTGTGCAGGATGAAGCCTACAGCAGTCCCTCTGTGTGAGGTGCATTCCACCATCTACCAGTTTCAGATTTCCTTTCTCAAGAAAATTGTCTCGGTGCCTGAAATGGAGTTTCCAGTCCCAACAGCCCTCTTGACATCCCTGTCTGAGCATATCAGTTATCATCTCACACTATGGAACTCAGGGCATAGGAGAATTTATAGCTATCCATGTCTATCAGGAGAGTTTTGCAACCCTATCTTCAGTTGTTTCACATGCACCTATATTAATTTCTTTCTTTCCCTGGAAACGTAAGTCTCCACCTTCCAAAATAGCACCAACATTGAGACCAAATATTCTCCCAGGTGTTTTATTCCCTCAGCATCTACAGTCAGCAGGATGTTGTTTCTCTGGCAGCCAAAGGACTGTCCCTACTTATCTGTGATACCATTACCAGAAATTTCCATTAGCCTTGATGCTGAATGATCCATTCCTTTACTTATGAATTTGCCTTCTGAAGAGACAGTCATGGCCACATCAAAAACATCTGCTTTTCTCCTGTTGAGGAGCAGACTCTACTTTATGGTTTCCATTAAGGCAGTTTTTTTCAACAGCATAGGAGAATATTTCCAACCCTCTAATGTTTGATTTATGCTATCCTTGCTACTTATATGGCTACAGAACAATGTAAGAAGAACCTTGTTCTATTTGTTCACCCTTTCAGGAAGAAACTGACTGCTGGTTCCTTTTCTTGAATATTTTGCTGCTTTGAGATATGTTTATTTATTTATGATGTACTTTTGGCTTTGGCTACACCTTAAGAAGAGTCTTAAGAGGAGTGAGACACTTTGATTTGGGAGTTTCATTTTGTCTTCTGAATCTTTTAGCCATTCCTGGAGACCCAGTACACAGTGCTGTCCTGTATCAAGGTATTTGAATTCTTGCATGTCATCACACATCCACTTTACGGTGGATTTTTTCTTGAAATTATGTGCTCAGTTAATGGAGTTCTGTGAGCTTGTACCTGCAAAAGCAAATGAGCTATGTGAAGAAACAAGTTATTAAGCAAAAGACAAGACAATATGATGGAGGAGAGGTAGTCTTCTCGTTCAGTTAAGCTGAAAGAGGTTATGAGTATGAATACCAAGGAAAAACTCATTGAAAATAAAAAAACAAACAAAAACCCAACCAAAACTAATCCAAACAACAACAACACAAAACCCCAAACAAAAACAAAATCAAAAAAGCAGCAGAAGTCAGAAAAGGCACAGCTGAAACTAGAACTGAGAGCAGGTGACAGCTTTCCTCATCTGTCCCTTTGGCTTCATTGGGCACTTTTGCACAATATCAGCCTTGTTTGAAAGCAAAACCCAAAACCCAGGCTTCAGAGAGCAGATTCAGAGATCATTGGTTTTGTAGTGAAAGGTGGGAAAACATCAGCTCTGGTCTTGTCACATGCAAAATAATTTTCCTATACTTCTGGCTAGATTCAGTCAGCTAAGTGAATTATCAAAATACAATAAAATCTACTGTAATAAATATAACTCATCAGAAAGTGTAATCTTATTCCAAGTCTTGCCTGTTTCATGGACTGTGTCCTTCAGCACTTCTGAGTTTGCCTGCAAAGGTGTTGACCACTGCTCCATGTAGGGAGGAGGCCAACATCCATTAAATGCCTGCCTTCTACACCCTGCTTCAAGACAGTGCTTCAAATAAGTTTGTCTCTAACTTGGTCCTTATATTGTATTAATTTAGGCACATGGTCATACACTTTCTGAATTGTTAATGTTTTCCTGAAACAAGACCTGAGAGCACGTAGTTCCTCCTGTGAACCAGAAATGCCTGGTTCAACAGAGCAGGCTAAAATTGTCATAAATTGCCATTTTGAAATAAAAATTTCAATGGAATAGGGGTATTATTTTTCCCATTGTAATTTAATTTAGCTACATCCCTCAGAGAAGAGAGGTGAAATATGTTTTAGGCCATTTTGATGAACAAGACCCTAAGCTCAAGGGAAAGGTTTGGTATATCCCTGTGTGATTTTGGAGAATTCCAGGTCACTAAGTGGGCATGTTGGAGCTGTCTAGGCAAACTGTAACTGAGACAAGGTGATGCAGCAGTGAAGTTAGGACAAATTAAGGAACCAGGCAAATTAGTCCAGCTATCATCTATATTTCTCCCACAGATCAATAGTGTTCACTTTTGTATTTGTTGTCTTGTCTTTTTACAAGCAGGAGTTCTGCATCTGAGCTCACTGACTCAGGTGTGCATTGTCACCATTTACCCAGGGCACTTCACTTGGTTTTTGTCTTCGGTGTGACTCATGATGGGTTTTTTGGAGTTTTTTTGGTGTTTGCTTATTTCTTTATTTTCAGCATATTTCATTGATATCGATGTAGTGTGACTTGGAAAAACAAACAGACAAAAAACCCAAAAAGAACACAACCCAGTCCAGAATGTGTTACTAAAGAAAACAGCAGTTCAATGCACAGAAGTGTATGGAAAGACTCTTCTTGAAGTCATAAGGTCACTGCATCATTTGGGTATTAAATGAAAAAGGACAAAGATAATAGTTGCTCTTATCACAGGCAGTTGGTGTGCCCTGCCCTGCACAACTTGTTATCCTTTCACCAATGAAAAAAATCATGCCAGAAGAAAAAGAAAAGCAAGCCCAAGAAAAGATGTGGAAGATCCCCACACTTGATTCTTATTCAGTAGCTCAGAAGAAAATAGACCTTTGCCAACATGCATGAAGAAAATGTTATTTCCAAATCCAGATGTGTTATTTCTTACCCAGATCTGCACTTGGTCTTTCTTTGCTCTTCCTTCACGTGCTTTTCTTTTGCATTTTGTATGAACGGCTGCCCATGAAGCCAATATTGCACTCAACAAATCAGCTGTTTCCAACAAAGGAAGAGGGAAACAAAAAAACTTCCCTTCAAGGGAAAGAGGTTTTTAAAGAAAAGCCCATCCTACTGGCATAAATCAACAAAAAGCAAGTGTATTCATTTAACTATCCAGGAAGTCCTAATACGTCATCATGTCATGTACAGCATTTGGTTGCTTTAATAGTGTTATCCTTTTCTCTTTTTAGAAGGGAGTTCATTTCAGTGAGCTTGTAAAGTACAATATACTGTATTAGAGGTTTCATTATTCACAGGGACCAAAAGAAAAAGGAAAGATCTTTCCACACATGATTAATACTTCAGCTGAACACTATGTGCTGGATGCGGGCCATCCATCAGCAATTTAACATCTGTAATCTGGCCATGGTGAGTCACTGTTAACATCATGAACAAATCATGGATGCTCTGTGGTCTTAACATGGTTTATGGGCCCTGTATGAATTGAGCGTGTGTTCAGCCTGGGGATGAAAGAGGGATGGTCTAAATTAGAGGCAAAGGAAGTTATGGAAAGGAGCCTTGCCACTTATTTATTTGTTAAGGAGAGGTATCTGAGGGCTGTTTGTGGAAGTCTGGCTTTGGGCCCTTCCCTAACAGGGAAAGGTTAGAGGATGGGAACCAGTGGGACTTAACAGAAAACCAGCAATAAAGAATTACAAGCTAAAGGGAGGTCATCAAATCCAGCACACAGGCACATGTTTTAGCCTGTAAAGGCATGCAGGGTGTTTGATGGTAAGTGTGGTTTTGCTTAGTCCCACCCAGCACCGTGAGCTGCGGATACCTGCACGCCCCCAGCATCTCCCTCCTCAAGAACAAATGGCCTTTTTGCACTGTGCTGGCTGGGTGCTGTGCCTCTGTCAGCTTTAACTTGAGAAAGGACTTAACGAGTGACTGAGAGGGAGAAGAAGCTTCCCAGAGAGTCACCTGATCATCTCTTCCATAGACTGATGTTCATCTCTAGCTGCTCTTGATAAGCTCTCAGCAGGAAAACTGTTCCCCTATGCAAATTTCCCTGTGCCATGAGCCCTTCATTCTGGCCATGCTGCCAGCAAGTGGCATCTGTCTGTCCACACTCAGGTCCTGACATCACCCTTGCCTTCTCTCCTGTCCCCGCACAACTTTAGGAGATGCTCGTGCTAGTGACCTCCTGGTTTGTGCCTCTGGAAACCTCTGGGGCAATGCCCTCACCCATGGGATATTCTGTCTTCCTGGCTCTGACAGGGGCAGAATTTGTTAACCATCAGAAGTTTTGCAGGCTCTGCTAGTCAGTCAGGCCTTTCTGCAGAGGAAGGTGACTTTGGATTGGGAGAGTCTTTTTCTTTCTTTGGTGGCTTGGGAAGTGTTACCATGGCTGCTCTCAGCTTAGATATTTTGTGTAATACAGGCTTAAAGGTACTGATTGTTCCTGCAACTTTTTTATATGGTAGCTGTGTTGGTGATGCAAATAAACAAATAATTTGGGTCATGCGTGGTGCTGTTTGGGGCTCCTCCATTAGTGAGGGATAAATCTGATCCAATTCAGACTCTGGCTACAGTTTCATCTCTGCCTTCACTGCAAAGCAGTCAGGATCACTTTCTAAAAATTTAGTTGAATGGCAGGTTCTTGAGGGGAACATGAATAACTTCTCTAAATTGCCTTCAAAAGTAGCACAGGATCTTTCATGCAGCTTTAAAAGAAGTGTTTACTGTTGCAAATGGCAGTCATTATTTGGAATAATAAACCCAACCAGAAACTGAAGATGCATGGGCCAACAGATGGGTCATCTCCTTCAGCAATTTAAACAAGTAATTTGTTTCAATCAGGAGGACAAAGCACATGAAGATTACCGATTGCTTTCCAAGACACATGCAAAATAGAACCACGGTTTTCTGAAACTTGCAGCCACTATGGAAATGTACACATGCTCTTTCAGATTTCGGATCATTTTTGCTTGCTTGCAGTGCTTTGTTTCATGTTTTTTACCAAAAATGCCCATTTTCTGATTCAAGTCAAGAAATGAATGACATCTGTCTTTGGGTAGTGCTATGCAAAAACTGAGCTCTAAACTACAAAAACAGAGAAGCTCTTCTGCTATTTTTAGTAATAATTATGCATCCTATCTTCCTCTGAAGCTATTAGAGCTTTATCAGCCAGGAACAAGATCCAAATATATATTCCAGTCATCTCTGGTAGAAAGAAAACAGGATTTGCTACCTTGTGGTTTGCCAACTGCATTAGCTACTGAGTCCTCTTGTTCCTTCTCCTTGAAAGTGGATGTTCAGTTCCCAAAAGCCACTGAAATGACAGCTCTGAGAATTTAAAGCTTGCTATCACCTTGACAGTGCAGGCAGTGCAGTCAGCATAGGAACCTTGGCATCACTGCACAAATGTGTTTCTGCTGTGAGTTAGAGCTGTTTCACCAGAGTGATTTGAGGTCCGTGGAGGGTCCCAGAGTGTCTGCTGTGAGTCATGGGAGGATGCAGCTCATCTCAGCAGTGAGGATGGTTTGTGTCATGTTTGCTCACTTGTCCAATATGAAAATTTGCTGTGAACTGCCCTGGAGCTCTAGTTGAGGAGTGCAGCATCGCAGTCAGAGAACCAATTGCTACCCTGACCAGTGGTCCCCCTAGGTGGGACAGCCCATTTCCATTGGCCAAACTTTGCTGGTATGCAACAGAAACAAAGATGCTTTGGGGAGAAACTGTGATTGCAAAGACAAAACAAATCAAAAAACCACCCCATGGAACTTCGTGGTGTCAGCATACCTGGTGGTTCACCATGTTGCAAAAAAACACAAGTGGTTTTGATACCACTGCCGCACACCAGTTTCACAAAATATTCCCATAGCTGGGTTGGAAGGGACCTCAGAGATCATCAAGTCCAACCCTTGATCCACTACCGCTGCAGTTACCAGCCCATGGCACTGAGTGCCACATCCAGTTTCTTTTTCAATATCTCCAGGGACGGAGAATCCACCACTTCCCAGGGCAGCCCATTCCAATGTCTGATCACCCTCTCGGTAAAGAAATTCTTTCTAATGTCCAACCTAAACCTCCCCTGGCACAACTTGAGACCGTGCCCTCTTGTCTTGCTGAGAGTTGCCTGGGAAAAGAGACCAACCCCCCCTGGCTACCCCCTCCTTTCAGGGAGTTGTAGAGAGTGATGAGGTCTCCCCTGAGCCTCCTCTTCTCCAGGCTGAACAGCTCCAGCTCCCTCAGCCTCTCCTCATATGATTCTATGATTCCTTGCTTCTGTCACTGATGGCAATATCATGGGGTTGCCCTGATCTTGGTCATGCTCAGCCCGGTGATCCAACAGGTCAGAGAAGAGCTTGATTGGGCTGAGGTTGGGGCTGAGCCATCCCCTGAGCCTGGGGGCTTCTGGTACAGCAGCAGAGCTGCCAGGACTCTCTTTGTGCGATCTCTCAGCCTGTGGCAAATGCAGTCAGATACATTTATCAAAACTGGACTTCATTTAAACTCATTAAGGAGTTCATTAAAACTCCAGAACTCAATTGTGTGCCCGAGTTTTAAGAAATTGCAAGCATTTGTAAATTCATACCATGTTTAACCTAAACCTCTGCAGCTGATCGATGTTGTCATATAAAATTTAGATACTGATATTTCATTTTTGAGCGATAGGCATTGAATGAATTATTAAAATGAATTCTAAAGCTTCAATATCTACTCATCAATGCCCTGTGTGAGCAGAAATAAAACTTGTCACCAGTAGGTTGTCCTGGTGATTTAAAAATGTGTAAGGGAGTTGTGAAAAGAAGATGCTTCTTTTGGTGAAAAATCTTTGGCTGTTTTTGAGTAAAGCTTATGTTACGCTCAATAGCCTTGTGGAGCAGTAGGTGACCCCCAAAGATGGAAAGGGACAAAAATTTCAGCCACTGGGAAAACAAAATGTGTGTCTCAGTGAATTCTGGAAACAACGACTACTTTCTGTCTTCAAAAAAATAAATTGCTGTCAATCTTTCAGTAAAAAAATATAATTTTTTTACATTTTCAGAATTATTTTTATGGATAATTTTGCAGTTATTGCTTTATTAAGAAATAATTCCATTGAAAAAGCCTTAGGATAATCTCTTTTTGCTAAAACCAGATTAAGTTAATTTGATTTGCTTTCATACAGAATGATGAAACATAGCTGGTTTGAGGCTGACCTGTGGCCCTTTCCCTCTGATATTCTGTTCCTCTTTTTTCCTTCTCTCCCAAGTCCTGCTGGACACCTGAAACTTTCAGCAGGCTCCTGACCTCCACTCTCTGCTTTGTGCCCCCAACCCAACCACATTCCTTGGGCAAATGTCACCAGGCATGGAGACTGGTGGAGACTGGCACTAGCCTGTGTGACCCTTCAAAACTGAAATGGAAATTCCTGTTGGTAGCCAGCTGGTTTTGGATGTGTTGGTGTTTATCCCTACTTCCTCTTTTGTCTCTCTTATTTCAGCAATGCTGCTGTGGTTTCTGAACTCTTTGGCTACAGCACACGCAGGATCACCCTGGGTGTCACCTTCAGAGCTTCCTGACCATTTCTGTTTGCTTAGAGAATGAAGTCCTAATGGATAGAGAAAACAAAAAGTTCCAGCTGTTCAGCAAACTATTGAAATACACTGGCTATTCTTTTTGTAAAGACCTTTCCACAAACTGATAAAAGCCTGTTTTCTTAGCAAACAGATTAGATATATCAGCCACAGGTGTGAAACCTTTCCCACAAAGAACCATATACCAGTTTGGGAGAGAAAAAAAAAAAGTCTCCAAGTGTCACTATCTGCTTTCCAATTACCTCCCCCCCGAAAACTTCAGCATCTAAGGAGAAAATTAAAATAAAGTGAGTAAAAAAGAAAAACAAAAAGGCAAACCCAAAGTCAGTATGTAGTATCCAACATATTGATACAGCTTTTTTGTTATATTTTTTCCCTTTAGACAGAAAAATATGCAGTTCATGAACAAAAGGATGTTGGGTTTTTTCAAAACTTGGATGGAGTGTGTTGTAACAGGGAGTGGATGAACTGGGCTTTGTTTACTGAAGTGATGAGCATACATCCCATTAAGGGACCAAAATTCAGAGTTATGGTAGTACATTTACTGCATTCTGTATTATAAAAGCTGAAAGGCTTAAGTGTTTGAGAGGACCAGGATAAAAAAACCTGCCTGCAACTCTCCTGACCTGAGATAGCCTGGAACACCCCCAGCAATTGCTGGGCTGTCAATGGGTGAGTTACAATGGTTGGAGGAGCTGCTGTGCCTATGGGGAGGAGAAAATGGGTCAAGTGACCCAAATGGACAAATCACAGTGTTGCTTCCCATGGTGCTCACTATAAAATAGCTCCAAAGAGAACTCTCTGCTGTTTTTTTCTGGCTGGGGGTGTTACAGCTTGTTTGGTTTGTACTGCTGCTGTTCCTGCTGCTTGTTTCCTCACCCAAGAAGAAGATTGTTCGTGGAAACAAGTGTCCTTCTGCCTTCCCAAGTAGGACTGGCTTGGTTGCTCTAAGGCTGTTGGGAACAATCACTGGGACCCTGCACTCAGGCACCCCCATCTGCTCTTGAGTCCAGTGTGGGACTTTTCTGGTTGAGAAATAGTTACCAATTGAGGAACCTGGGTTCCGTATTCACATATATTCCTAATTCACCATCATTATTACTACTTCAGTAAGTATTTCCCTTTTTTTTTTCTTCCAAGCTTAAAGTCTCTCCCCCTTATTCCCTTTTCCATCTTCCCTTGGGAGGGCTGTGGGGGAATAACAGAGCATCTGTCACCTGGTTTAAACTAGGGTAAAATTGACAACAGGCAAATAGAGTTTAATAGTAATGATGCCTGATAAGCATAGCATATGCTTGGAGTGATTTATGGAGAAGGTATCAGGTAACTTGTTTCACGGGTGGGGAAACGGAGGTGCAGCGGCTTCCCAGTGCAGAGTGGCAGTGGACAGGAATCTTGTCAGGTATGAGCTTGTGTTTCAGCTACCATCCACTGCCAGGAGGCAATACAGGTACTGGAGATGTGTCTTGAGGCCCAGCGGCACAGCAGTGAGGGTCATCCTTTTTCTCTGACACAAATTTGGATTTGTTTCCTGACCACAGGTTTTTGTTTTGTTCTCTCCCCTTCAGCTTTGCCCCAGCTGCAAGCTTTATACTGTCCCGGCCGACACCGGTTCCTGTGCCTTTGCAGGGCTGTGAAGGAGCTGCAGGGCTGGCAAAGGAGCCTCTCCACCCGGAGCCAGCTGCTGTGGGCTGGAGGTGGAGTGCACTCCTAGGAAGCTGCAGGTCAGATGAAGCTGTCTCCAGAATTGCTGGGTGCCAGGTGGCAAACACCCTGGGGAACCCTAGCTGGGCTCCCTCCTGTCCTTGCATGCTCTGCAAGGCAGGGGGTTGGTGGTTTTGCACAGAGTGTACACATCGTGGTGTCACGATCACCAATTTGCTGTTGGTGGTGAGCCCAGCAAGCACAGCCCCCACCTCCTAACAAGGATGCCTGGTAGGAATTAGGGGATAATGAAGAGACCCACTTGCAGACCACACATGCTGCTTTGAAAACTAGCCTCCTGTTAATAGAAAGGCTCTTTGCCAGGGGCCAAATTCCTTGGTATGAATTGTTCTGCCATGTTACATGGATTAAAGACACCTGCTGTACTTTAAGCTCTCAGGATGAAAGGCTTACTGACCTATGGGGGACAATGGTCCTTCACAAATTGCTGATGGCCACTGATCTCTTTTTCCTGAGTTAAATATCAGGTTTTATACCAATTTTTCTTATTTTTAAGCCATGGATTTACCTTTCGGGGGTTGCTTGTTGTGTCTTTTTAGATCTATAGTCCAATACATTTTTGGGATAATTACAAGCTCCTGTGCCCTTCCGCTGGGGTGAGCATCAGGAGGCTGTTAAGCAAATACAGGACTATATTAAGATTATAAATGTGGGTACTGAAAAACTAGATTGCCTTCAGAATCACTCCCCACTGCATAAATAACCACTGCTAGTAAGCTCTTCAGTTTCAGAGTAGAACTGCAACTCATCCTCTGGAAACATCAGAGGAGGCTTTAGGGAGTTTTGCTGATGGTAACATCCACCATCTGTGCTGCTTTGCTGCTTTGCTCACCTCTCTATCCCCATCTCTGCTCATGCACATGGTGAAGTGTGCAGCAGGTGTAGATTCAGGAGAAACGTTTACTTTCTCCCCCTGGTCAAATCAACCCAATGGTTGTACATTTTCCTTAAGCATTTCCCTTAGGTCACAGAAGTGAAGGGGAAAAGCTGAAGGAGCAGAGAGGCATCTGGCAGTGGGGTTCATTCACATCAGCAATGAAGAGCTCTGAGCAGATGCAGCCTCCTCTTCATGAAAGCTTCCCTGCAAGCTTCAGATATAAGGTATGTGTGCAACAGACAAAACCCTGTTCTGGGTCTAAAATGAGGTTAATGGGAAGCAGGCAGTGTGCACACCCTGGAAATGATTGAGAATTGGGTGAGGTAGCAGACTGGAAGTAGAAAAGCATAAGTAAATCAAGCAGAGTTACACAGAGTGCACCATGGTCTGCACAAGGCAAAGCCTGGGGGAAGAATATTTCATTTTGCAATAGGATGTAAGAGGTGTGCATATGAAACCAAGTGACAGCAGGGCTACTGCCTTGTGAGTGGAGTATTGTAGTAGAAAGTGAAATGCATCCAGTGCAAACAAAAGGTCTTCTTGTTTAGGTGGAGTTGGACACAGAAACTTGATCTGTCCTGGTGCTAGAAAGAGTGGTATCACAATTCCTTTGGCTGTGAAGCCAACAGAAAGATATAGTATAATTTAGGACTTGGAGCAGTCATCTATTCTCTGTGAAGTGGCAGTATGTCAGCTGAGTGCATTGATAGGCCACAGATAGGGAGAAAGAACACCTACAATATCCTTGATTATAGGAAAATGCATCCATCAGGGGGGTAAAAGCACCTATTTTTTTTATTTCAGCAAAAAGAGCCCAGTCCTCTGGAAAGGCAGAGACTGCATTTCCTGAGGAAAAGGTGAAGCCTGCCTTTTAAAGGTGATGGAAACTTAGAAAGAGGGGATGGAAGAGCACAAACTTTCCCCAGGTGAAGTATGAAGACAAATTTCTTTTGCTCTGCAGAAGAGGTGGCTGTTTTGATCTCACAATCATAGACAAATCCCCTAGACACTAGACACAAAAAGGACATATTCCCTTGCTTAGATATAAACCAAATGGAAGAAATTCAACGTGTAAAAGGATTCCATTACTTCTGAGTGGAGGCCTTCCTGAAACAAAATATTTTTTTATGTGTGGTGCATCAGCAGGGTTCTGGCACTCTCCTTAGGAAGAACACAAGAACACGTTTGTTCAGATTTAACACATTATATGTGCAAAAGAAACTATTTCTGCTGCCTGCTGGTTGGGTTGTGCTTGGCACCTATCGTAGCTCAGTGGGAAACGTGACAGATTTGGGATGGTCTAGAAATTACCAGAGCCTACCTAGGTGATGCTGCTTTTGGGAGAAAACCATGAGAGGAGCATGAACAGAAATAGCTACTCTGGACTGAGTAACATCTGCTATGTAGAGTGTCCTGAGAGATCACAGTAAGACTGTGACCATCATGAACACAGCTTCTGAACAGGTGAAAAGGTTTTCCAAAGATTATGAATCATGCAGGGAAATATAGGTCTTAATTAATTACCTGAAGGAACAGGCTAGTACAAGAGCAGGGTCAACAGAAAATCTGCAACAGCCCTGGCAGTAACCACAGGGTTATGGAGACCCTAACTCTGAAGCTTTCTTATGATAAACACAAAAATCAGGGTGCCCTCACTCCCTTCCACAGTGAGGGTATTAACACAACCACCATGAATGGTCTTTCATAGAATAGGCTGGGTTGGAAGGGACCTCAGAGATCATTGAGTCCAACCCTTGATTAACTACCGCTGCAGTCACTAGACCATGGCACTGAGTGCTCTGAAGCCTAACACCACTGGTGCTGCTGCCTCAGGGACAAGACAATGGATACTGTGAAAAATAGTGACATTCAGTAAAAATTTACCTATGTAAATTTTGTACTTCATTTGGACCTTTCAGAAAGAGAAGTAAGAAAGCAGTGATCCTGATAAAGAAAAAAACTTTGCATGCTGCAAGCCAATTCCACAAAGACTTCTCTACCTGAGGAAGGTAAGAGGCTATAACTTTTATTCTAAGACTCCTTCTGGCTGAGAAAGTGATTAGCACTGGGGCACATGGCAGGGAAGAGTTTGAGTGTCACCAGTCACAGTCGATGTGGCCAGCTTAGGGCCCAACCCTGCCTTTATTCACTGTTGAGTCCAGCATGTACCATCCTGAGAAGCCCTGCTGACTCCAGATCACACCAAGGATGTAAGGACCTGCAGGGAGGGTGTGAAGAAGATGGAGGGGAAGCTGTTAGTTAAGGGGTGTGGGCTTTCAAACTGGGAATTATCACCGTCAGGCAGGTATGCTGGGTGACTGGACTGATTTCTGAGGGCTTGTTCTTCTGTCAGTTTATGACCTCCCACAGGAAACAAGAAGCTCAGCTCTGCTTGCATTGTTTTTGTAGGCCCTGTCTGGCTGTGCTCCTTTGCCTTCCAGCAGGTGCTGCCCTATGACAAGCCCTTTCTGTCTTGATCGATGGTCTCTGGGAGCTGAGGATTTTAGACAAGCCCGAAATATTGTGAAATAGATGAAAAAAAAAAAAAACCAACAAATCAAGAGTTAGCAGCACTTCCTGCTGCTGTTTTATCTAAGATAAATGCAGCATCTCTTAGGAAAACACAGCAATGTCTGCAGTAGGCTGGAGAGAATCATTCCTTAGGCTATCTGTAAGATGAAGAAGTTGATGAGGGAGCCTTTTGCTCTCTGTAAAGTAGCTTTATACAAGCAATTGACTCTGCTACTCATACACAAGAGGCTATGGAGAGTCCAAGTATAAACACCTACTGCTGCTCTTGCAAGCTCCTACAACAAGAAGGTTTGTTGAGCATACTTAGAGGGATATTTCACCTCATGTGGATACTGGGTGTACTTTAAATAAGGGAAAAGGCAACATTACAGGGAAATATTAGGAAGTAATAATGAGATAAGACCTGATGTAGGAAGCTGGGCTTTTCATTGGCTGCATTAGAATGAGAGAGCAGACACTAGAGAATGAAGAGCTGCTTGTTTTGGGGTCAGAAAATAGTTCTACAGAGATGAATCTTCTAGGTAACTTTTAACTCAATATGGTCATTTTTCTTGCCTTTTTACTAGTGGATATCATAAGCAGCTGTTCCTTGCATTAACTCAGCCCAGAACTGTGTCATGTCTTTGTGTAAGACACGACTTTGTGTAATTGTTCATTCTGGAAATTATTCCATTCTGTTCATTTGGCTCTAGTAGTTACATGTTTAGGCAGTGGTATGTAACTACTGAAACAATGACACTTTTTTTCTTTTTCTTTTCAGATAATATCCCATGAACTTTAGTGTACATGATACGTCCCTGTTTTTAATTTTAGTCATCACACGTTAGTTTCCAATATTTGCTCAAGGCACGTAACCAAAAAAGAAGAGTGATGTCCTGTGATTATCAGGAACAAACAGGGCAGTGAAATGAGAGATAACTATGATGAACACGATGGCAAGAAGAAAAAGAAAAAATGGATGTAGGACTGTAATAACCAGTAAAGCTGTTTGGTCCTCAAGGTGATCATTAGCAGCACCTGGTTAAAGTTTCATGACAAACTCAGTCCTAAGGCTGAGTTTCTGGAAAAATTCTTCACTCTTGAGGAAAATGCAGAGACACTTTTCATCTAGATGCTGATATATAACTGATACATAGCTGATACATGTATTTTTAAAATTAATCGTTTATATGACAATTTTGTGATTCTGGAAGTACCATTACCAAATATCTCGATGTTTTCAACTGGTGTAGAATAACAAAAAATCAAAAGACAAATTCTATGGTTTAGTACTGGAGAAGCTGAGGCTTTTTGCAAGAAAACCAGCTTCACAAATGCTAACAAGTTTTCCAATTGGCAAAGCAGATGGCATAGATTATTGTACACAATAAACCCTTCATAAGGATATACCACAGCTGGACCCAAATTAACTTTCTTTTCTCAAAAGGAATTTGCAATTTGAGCTGAATTACAGAAAGGAATCCCACAATTTTTCTGACCACCAAAAAGCACTTGATTTCTTGTTGTGTAATTCTAGTGAACTGAAATGTTTTTATATAAATCATTTCCAATGTTCCAGATGTTAAAAATACTTTTCTTTAATATGGTTACGAGTCTGCCAGGATTCAATGACACATTTTCTTCCTAGAGAATCTGGATTTGCTTTACAAGTTTTACTGGGGAATGTCTTTTGGGAGCCTGTGACCTGATGGTGGAAAACAGGGTGTGTATCTTTTCATAGGAGGCCTGGCTGATTTCTCAACCTCTGTATTTTAAGAGACTGCCTGCATTACCTGAAGATAAGAGACAAAACTGAGTACTCATTTTAGAAAATCCCTTGCAGGGGCCAGCTAGTTCTTTAAAATAGATGCTATTTTTTCTTTAGAAGTAGTTGAAAATGGACCAGGGTTCATTGCTGGAGAAGGAATCAGAATTCAAACCAGAAGGTTTTGATTCTGGTATTGTCAGCCTGCATCCATCTACCATAGGAGCCATGCCATTACATACTGATGAAAAGAGAGTTCTAGACTTTTTATTTTTTATGTTAAGTCCTTGGTAAAAATCTTTGTCCCTATTTTCAGAGCTGCTAAGATAACCAACAAGAGTGTACTAGGTTTTTTTGTTGAAATC
This sequence comes from Heliangelus exortis, assembly GCF_036169615.1. Lineage (NCBI taxonomy): Eukaryota > Metazoa > Chordata > Aves > Apodiformes > Trochilidae > Heliangelus > Heliangelus exortis. The sequence goes on from NC_092423.1 coordinate 39,733,593, forward strand.
CAGGTAGATTCAGAATGGTGGGCAGACATTTCTTAGGGACTAATACAAATTGTAATCTTACAGTGGGGAAGGAGCCAGGGGCATGCAAGTTTAGGAACAAAAATATTTATGGACAGAACACAAAATCTCTCCCTGTCTTATCTTTTTACAACAGTTCAGCAGGCAATAACCAGGATCATATAGTTTTTCTTTTCAGGGTCTTAGGCAATTGCTTTCTTCCTTTGCTCTCTATAAGAGTCATCAAATAAACCTCATACACTTATTTTTCCATAGAAGTGAAATAATATAGAAGTTACAAAGTTACTCGAGCTCATTATTAAAACATTCTTGCAATTCTTCAGAGATTTCTATTTTTACCCAGGTTTGGTTTTAGAAGCTGACATAAATTCTTCAGTATTATTTTAGTCTATTCTGTAAGACTGAAGCTATTTTCCATAACATCCTCTTGAGCACTTGAATTGTTCACTCCACACCTACTTCTAGATCCCTGGTGGACTGTGACCTTTTTAGGCAGTAATGAAGTGTGACTGGATCACAATTTCCCATCATAGGTGTATTTTAAATGAAGATTTAGCAGCTGATTGGATAAAATAGTTATAGAAGGATTGCCATTCATTTTCAGCTTTTAACCAAGAGTTACTTGTTTTGGTATTTCCAAAAGTAAATTTTTCTACAGGAATGAATAATTGCCCCCGTGTAAAAATTCCTCACGAATATGCACTCAAATTTTGATCAGAATTTGCTCTGCTTCCATTTATGTTCTTTTGGCATTTGTTTTCTACCAACCACATTTTACTCCCACCATAACTGAGGGCAGGAAAATAAAGTCCCTATGCTCAACCATTTGCATCGGAAGTGATGGATTTTATAGGGGACGAGACATCAATAGATGGGGTTTCCTCCTGCCATTTAACAGGGCCCAGGCACACAGGCAATGAAATAAAACATACACAGATCTGACTACATTCTTCTCAGCTGGGAACCAGACACACAAGTGGTTATGCAATGCCAGTCACAAAGGTGCTGACAAAAATTACAATCAACAGTGCAGTAATGTATCAAGCACATTTTATATGGGATCAGATAATATTTATTAACAGGCAGGGCAGTAGCAGGGTCATAGACAGTAAGAGAAGGAAGACATTTATACTCTGGTTCCAGCTAATAAATTTTATAGAAGTTTCAATATTTTTGTGTATGTAGTTGAAGGCAAGTGGTGTGACACCCAAAGCTCTAAAATTATATAATCCTGTTTACTAGAACTTTTTTTTAGCAAGTTGCTCTCCCTGAAAGAATCAAGCTCACAATTACATCTCTTTGTAATGTGACTTAAAGTCTGGTCAGGAAAAAAGAAGACTTCAGTATAGGACTAGGAATGATGAATCAATAGAGGTCACACTCCAGAAATAATTTCGCAAATTATTTCACTATTTGTGACTTGAACAGCAGATGAAAAAACAAGCAACCTGTATCAGCTGCTTGATGTTGAATTAAAAACCTGAGATGTATCCATCAGAAATACAGGTTAAATTCATTAATCACCCTTAGGCACTGCTGCTTACACAGCTCTAGGAGCTGTCTGGGATTGCTATGATGTGGGGATGTGATGCCCCAGGGATCAGGTCCCCAGCCCCTGCCTGACACCAGGACATGGCAGCATCTCCTCTGCTGTCATAGCAACAAAAGGGGAGCCTGGTTACTTGCTCCTGATTCCTGTCCCTTTGGGGTTTTGCTGAGTTGGGATGGGTAAACTCAAAGTCCTCCAGTGACTCTGGCCACCCACATGTACCTAAATTACTCCTTCCCTTTGCCTGAAAGAAAACACCTTTGGGGTTTATCCAGCTTAGAAAATGTCTTCAGATCAAGACTGAGGTGGCAGATATTAAGAGTTGCACATTATTTTTTTCAGCTCTCTAGATATTGAAAGTGTCTGATGAAATGAAGATTTTTACATAAATATTTTCTTTTAGTAATAGCTAAAAATATCTTGGCACCTTAACTCCAAGCACATTGTTGTTTTTCTCTATTGTCATCTCTGTTGCAGGTACGTGGCTGGCCAGTCATGCAAGGTGGGAAAACTGTAAAACTTATGCATAAATCCGAATGGGAACCTGGCACTCAGAATTTCAGCTCAATTGGTTATAGTTTGTTGAGGATTCAAGCCATTGAAATGGGGTCTTACAGAAGAAATTAACAGACTTTCCTATAACAAATGCTAAATCAGATTTGTTTTATCTTGAGATATTCTTCAATGGTTTATGTACGTTCACTTGGGTGAGAATCACTGATAGTGAATTATAAACACACGTTCCTTGGAATTAAAAATACTCCAATATATTTTAAATTTTCCTTCAGTGAATACTTGCTCTCAAAGTCATGCTTGGTACAGATTTAGGATTTGAGTAAACAAAAACCAAAAACCCTCAACCTTGAAAACTAGCTGGGAGTTAGGAACAAAATTTTTTCACAGACTTGGGGATAAAATGAACTGTCAGAAGGCAACATGTTAAACAACAACCTAGAAAAGAAGGCATCACCCATATATTAAAACACAGCAGGGAAAAGGATGTTGTACAGATAACAAAAAAGACAAAAAATAGTTAATGCCATATTGATATGAAGACGCTAAGTTTAGTATGGAATAGATTATGGTCTGCTATTTTATATTTATTCATCTCTAGTTGTTTCAAGCCCAACATTTCTGACGTTTCCACTCCTAACAGCATAAAGTCTACAATTCCAGCATGGGCTCTGGTAGCAGTATTTTTTTCTAACCTTCATTTGGTTAGGTGTATGAGTAGGTTATTCTGTGGATTTGTCAAGATTAATGGCAGAAGCATTTTGTGTGTTTTCTTTGACAGAGCCAATAGCATGGGCAGGCACCAGAAGCAAACCAGCTTTCCCATCTTAGTGGGCATGCATTAAAAAGTTGGGTTCATCAGCCTGCCCAGAGTCCACTCGTACCTTACTCTTCATTGACTCTGACAGCACAGATATTTACTAGGTGGCTCTCAGTGCTGCAGTTGCATGGCTTTCAGGCACTGGGGCTCTGTAGGTTTTATTTGCCTTTAAAAGGTATTGCTTGCCAAACTCAGACAAGCACCTTTTTGCCACTGGTGAGAGGAAAATGCTGTGAGAAGTGATTATTTCTTTATGTGAGTGCTTTCCAAAATCTGGACATTCATCTGTCTCAGGAGATGCTGCTCTGGTGCTCCAAAATGTCTCTCTAGAGATGGGCCTGATGGGCTCCAGTTGGGCCAGTGGATGATGGGAACAGGAGAGCTGTAGTGGGGCAGTGTATATTTCAGCTTTCCAAAAATCTCAGGGAAGAGGTGGCTTTTTGATTTGTCTCCCTATGATTTAATGTACCACACAGGTTAAAACACCAGAAGGACATCAACAGTTTTCTGCACCTTGGCTAAACCATAAATTTTAGTGCCCAGCCTTAATCCTTTTCCTGCTGTCTGAAATAAATACTCTGATTATAAAGGCAAAAGCAAAATTCATTGTGAAGGCTGCATGATAGAAATTGATGAATCTCAGTTTCTCAAACTCACTTCTTCTTGCCTGCTGACAGCTGATGAGCAAGTTTTGCCTTGGCATGTTTTCTGGTGCTGGGGTTACTACCCCCACCTGGATGTTATGTTCTCTGGTGGGCAAAGTGCATTTTACTGCCTTTTGAGACACCAAGTACATAGGCTTGGGGACCCAAGCCTCCCATAAGGCCTGCAGAGACATTCTGGGGCAGAATTAATTTCCTGAGGTCTGAGCTCTTGAATGTCCTCGGTCTTGAATCGTCAGTGAAGATACAGATAGAGAGAGCTAAGATACAGACAGACAGAAGGAGAGTCCCAGTCCTGGTCTCTACTCTAGAGTGTTTACTTAGAGACATTTGTCAAGGTATTTCATGTTTGTTTGTTTCTTTTTTTGCAGTGGTATAAAACCCTGTGCATCCAACCAGCGTGGGCTTCCCTGGGCTTTGGTGATGTACAAAGACCCAGAAAGCCTTCATCTGCCCCTCAAAATACTCACAGCTGAACAGACAGGCTGTCTTCTCACTAAGCATGCAAAGCAACTTGAAGAGAAACTGAAATGGAAGCTGGGGAAATCAGAGTGCTAAGTAGGCAGATGAAGGAAGCAGTGCTCATGTTCATCCCTGCTCCAGCTGAACCTGGCTGTTGGTACAACAAATGTTACAGACACTATAAACTGAAAGAGGAGATGAAGAAAGCACTTAAAGGAGGCCAGGAGAATCTTTTCCTCCTCACCTTTGATATAACATTATTCTCAGGTATATATTTAATGTGTCTATATATATATTTATACTTTGATATAAAATAAATCTCTGAGTCATGCACAGGAAAAAAAGATGAAAATATTGCTGTCTAAAAGAGTTAAACCAGCACAGTTTGCCCTGTACCCAGTTCATCATCTTCCTTGCATTAACAGCATGTTATGGTTTAGGAAATGTATGAACAGGGGCATTCCCATAGGTAGTCTCCAGCCCTGGAACAAGATGTGTGCTGGTCACTATAGGATCTCTGCCAACCATGCACAGTCACTGCTGTTTTTACTATTATTTACCTATAGTCACAGCTTCATATTTATCTGCACAACTTTCATGCCACTAAATAGACCTTAATATAATATCCTACTCCTGGACCCATCTGATTACTGCTTAATTGGAATTACTGCAGTTGTTTTCACCTCAGTTTGTGCTATCAGGCTTAGCAATAATTAACATCTCTGTTCCCTAGGTTTCCTCCAGATGCCTGCTACTAAATTAAAAGTCTTCCATATGGAACAGCATGTCCTAACCAGCATAGCATCCATTCACTCTCATGGTAGGACATTGGAAGCTCTCCTTTCTTCTTTCATGTGAAATGACAAAAAAGCTGCTTGGTGAAATGTGTGGTGTCACAAAGTTGCCAGTAAGCATTTCCTTTCCTGTTTTGTTAATATTTGTTAGCAGAAATTAACCTGTAAATAGTTAAGGACTGTGAAGCTAAGGAGGAACAAAACACTCTATGGTAAGCAAGAGCCTTGAAGATGACACCTTTCCACACTGTTTTTTTTCTACACTTAATTGCAATTCTGCAGAGGCATTTAATGAAGATAGGAAATCCTGCTCTGCAAAGTGCACTCCAAAGGTGGATCTGCAGTGAGAAAGAGAAGGGCAAGGTCTAACCCCTTGTCTCAGCTCCCTTCTTGGACTCCACTTCCACTTTTGGGAAAATAATCTGTAAATAAGCTAGGCAAGATATGTCTTCCCATTCTATATGCAAAGTGCTCCTAAGTTTTTGTTATGTTTTCCTTCTCCAAAGAACTGAAAAGCTGTACTTGCAAATGATCCATCTTAATAAACTCATTTGCCTGCTAGAATCAATTGGACTAAAGGAAAAAGTAACCCCATCCTCTCCAAAACTTCATCAAAATTTTGGTTTAGTGGCAATATTACAGATAATTTGAAAGGTTACTGATAGATGAAAAGCAAAGAGTTCTGCTAAGGAAATTTAGGAAATCACTTTATTATGCCTTGCTGAGGAAGATATTATTATACAAGATGCTGTAGCAGTGTCTTCCTAATATCTCATCTTTTTTTATTTTAAATATTCTTTTCAGGCTTAAGACAAAACAGGACATAATTTGGAGAAATTGTCCTATTTTTAATCACTCTGACACTTCTCAAAGAAATATCAGACATGTTGATCAATCAGTGAATTTTCAAGATGGGCATCCTTGAAGGGAACTGAAGATACCCCCCTGACTTAACACTGCTAAAGTTGTTGTTACCTACTGCATTTGCTTGAGAGAACTCATACAAACAAAATCTTGTATTTCTTAGCCCTTCTTCAAAACATGAAGTTCTTCCCAAAGTCTTGTTACTTTCCCTGCCATGCTGAAATTGAATGTTTTCCCTGCTGAAGCCCATCTTTTCCTGAAATTCTCAATCCTGTAATGCATTGGGCATGTAAGAAGGCACAGAAACCTCCTGTCAGCTTTAAGACAAGGCAGATGGGACTCCTTACAACCAGGCAAAGGAGAAACCATTCAGCTGCTTGAATTTGACTCTCCAGATCTTCAGGGTCTGGTTGCCTGGAGAAAAGCTTTTGGTGGCTCCAAACTCACCAAACTGATTCCTGGCAAAACATGAGAAAGCACAAACTTGTCTGCTTTTAGGGAGGGTTGTTGCAAAATATCACTCTTTTGTACAACCTCTTTCAGGTGAATTTATGTCCCAGGTGAGGGGCAGCAAGAAAGTGTGTGACTTTCTAACTGGAATATGTCCCTAAACCCTGTGAGTAGCCCTGACACCATGGGGATGGGCAGAAGAGAAATCAAACCAACGAGTGGGCTGAAAATACAAGACAAATTCAGCAACGCATACTATTGGAGTTGCAATTTTTGTAGCTGACCTGTCTGGATAAAGAAGTCTGTCTTTATATATGCATAAGCTTAAAGATATGAAGATCCAGGACTTTTGTCAAGGTGTGCCAGTAAAATGAGAGTAAACCAAATCCTGTAGTCAAATATGAAGTTCCTAAATGTGTTCCTAATATGAAGTTCTAAATATGCTCCTAAACCTGTTGCAAGTGCAATGCTAATACTAATGACTAGATAGGATTAAGCAGTCAGATGATGTCAAATTTGAGATGGGAGTGCCAGGAAGGAGGAGATTACAGATGGGGAAGAAAAAGTCTCTAGAGAAAGGTTTTAAATTTCCTCGAGAAGGTAAGTGTAAGGAGTCATAGCTTTGTTTGGGTTTACTGTCAGTTGTTTTAGGGGAAAGAAAAGGTTATTTCTTGTTTCTAATCATGTCTATTTTTTTTTCTTTTCAATAACAATTTGTTCAGATGCTAGGCTTGAATGTAAAGAAACATTCTGTGAACACAGCCCATATTCATAGCTTAGAAGAACAATCTCTGCTTCCCTGTGCTGCTGCAGGATTATCATAAAGCATCAGTTGGTATCACACACTGGTGAGTTACAGCTCTTTGGTGCATTAGCTGTAACTCCAGGACATTTATGAAAACATCTGAGAAAACATCTGCTGGGTCAGCAGATTCTGCAAGAGGCATTACTACTATAATCTATATTGTAGCTGGTATTCAACATTTTATTAGAATGAGGAATTATATATTTCAGACACTCAGAAATGAATATTTTTTTCCTATTCAATGCTTGAATCATTAAAACAATGTTTCTATAAACAGAGATCTAGCTATCCAATAAGAATCATCAACCATGGAGCTCTGTGAAGACTCAAATATTTCTATTTTTGTCATAAAAGCTTTAATAGCAATAAAATTGAAATCTATGGTCCTTGTCCTTTTCCTCAAGGGATTTTTATTTTTTTTTTTTCCTCTCCTACTCCAGTCAAACGTTTGAGGATTAAAAATAAAGCTAACATTTGGTCTTTCCTGAGGACAAAAAGCAGGAGTGTAGTCCTATTTTTTTTCTCTAAAAAAATAAGCAGCTGTATAGAACATGTAGAAGCATTTCTTTGTTAAAATATAGGCTCAAGAAACTTTTAAAAGGCTACTTAAATTTTTTTTTAAGACTAACACTCACACTTTCTACCACATGCTTGTTGGTGTCCCATGTTGCATGGGGCAACTTAGTGACTTGACCTGAGATGAGGCTTTGACACCTCTTAGCACTATCCTACACTGTCATTTCTAGGTAGATGCATCAGGACTCATTCATATATGAGGTACCTTGGGCTGAAAGGTGCTGTTACTTCTTGCCTTAATATACCACCAAAGAACCATGAGTCTGGAAACCCCTGTGCCCTCAGGGTAGCCTTCAAGGAACCATGTTAGCTTTTTAATAATTAATTACAATGGGGCTTAACTGAGGTGGTGTTTTTATAACTGTAGGTCATGAAAAGACATTTCATGAGAAAGAACCACATTTTACACAGAACATCACAAGAAATCCTGGAAACAGAGGGGGACATTATTATCTTACTGAACTATTTTGCATCTGAATGGCAGTGCTGACCACAGGCCTGATGTTAGTCACACAATTTAATGATTATGGTTTATGGTCACAAAAATCCTTCTTCTTTATATCTTGGAAGAAGCCAAGCTTCAGAACAGTGGACAGTTTATTAGTTTCCTAATCACTCTCTTAACCAAAAACTTAGAAAAAAGACATACAGGAAGAGCCTTGTTGGTTCCCAGGCTGGGTTAAGCTAGTAGCCCACTGAATAATAACTCCTGATCTGCAGACTTCCAAGTTACTGAAATTAATTCCAAAATATTAAGAGATCCCGAGAATGTATTTCTACACTGAAATACAGAAGAACTGTAGATGCTTCACAGTGTCACAGGGTTTGTCTTGAAATTACATTACAAAAAGCAGAAGGGAAAAAGTGAGTCTTTTTCGCAGCAACAGCTGCTGTAATCCCATGATGGAAAGAGCTCGAAGTACAGAGGAAAAGACTGCTGAAAGACCAGGTATTAAAGCCCCTTTTAAATTCATTCCATTATAGCTTCTGCCAAGACTTTCCTGGAAAGCAGCAAGAGCTTGCTATGGTGACACCACATAAAATGCAAGATAAAAAATATCTGCTTGAAAATACCAACAGGAAGACATAAAGAAAACTGAAATACATTGCTCCTTTCACAGAACCATCAGCATAACAAGGGTTTCAATATTCACTGGAAAGTGCTATCTCTGACTGTCACTCAGGACCCTCATTTCCATTCAGGGGAAAGGGGATAAATTAGAACAATTTCAAAACCAAATATGTTGTTATGTGTTAGGGGGATACGTGAGAGATGGTACATTCAAGATGTCATCCAAAGTGGTGGTCAAGGTCTTAAAAGTGAACACACTGTGAGGGTCATACTCTTCTCATTGCCCTGATGCACAACTTCAAAATTGAGAGATGTTTAAGTTTAAATTCCTGGTTGAAAATTATCTGTTTTCCAGAGGTTCTGATGATTCAGTTAGGACAACACACAGGGTGAGTTTTCACTATGGTTATGTTTCTATCTCTGTTTGCAGCACAGGATCATAGAATGGTTTAGGTTGGAAGGAACCTTAAGGATCATCTGGTTCCAACCCTCTGCTATGGTCAGGGACACCTCCCACCTGACCAGGTTGCTCAGAGTTCCATCCAACCTGGCCTTGAACACTTCCAGAGATGGGGCATTTCACTTGTTCAGGTGTTACTGGTGCCAGCACACTCTCTTCTGCCTGCCCACAATCTTTTAAAATGTTCATTCTAAGGAACATCCAGAACTTCTCTGGGGGTGTTTTTGCAAAAGTTTAACAGATTTCAAGGCATTTTGTATTGAGGCTACTACTACTTATTAAAGGAAAATAGAAAAAAAGCTGGGATGAAAATTTAACTTCCAGTGTCTGAAAACTGTTAAAACAAACAAGGATATAAACAGATAGTGTTAAGTACACATGCCAAAGGATACAGAAGCATACTATATGGCATTGAAGAGTTGGAATCTAAAATTGCCTCCAGCTGGAGGATGAAACTTAAGTAACTCATAGCTTGTGGCACCCAGCAAGACTAATAACTCATGAATCTCATCCCCAACAGCAGTGATAGCTTCTTAATTTCATTCTTCAGGCTGTGCTTTTGTGTGCTTGAACATCTCAACAAGTGAAATCACATCCTTTCCATTTTAAGTTTTTTTAAATTTTTTTTTTCTCCCCAGCAGACAAAACATTGAAATCTGGTATAAAAGGTAAAAACCTCTGGCACCAGATAGTCAAGAAGAGCCTAGCTGCCCACCTGTGAGTGCAAATGTGGGAGACAAAGTACTCATTGATGTTGCTCTGCTCCTGGAATCCTCATTGAGAATGTCTGGGACAGTGCCCTACAGTACCGCTCCATGTCCTCATCTGGGCTGTGCCTCTTCCTCTGTTTGATTTCCCTGCACAGAAAAGCAAAAGGCCTTTTTAGAGATTTTGCTATAAACGGCAGCTGAAGACTTATTTGATTATTTTATTTAACAGTACACATTTCCAATTCTGCACAGCATGCCAGGCACTCGCAGACACCGTGAGTAGGGTTTTTGTTGGTTTGTTATTCCACTCACGTTCTGTTGGTATATATCAATGCAAAAGTACCCTTCCACAGATTTTTTTTTTCCCCCCCATCTTAATGTGTATCAAAATCAAATATTCTTCGTGTAAAATGCCCTTTGCACATCAAAAGTCAAATTCATGCTGGATTCATGGGAGGGAATTCCAGTGACTTCAGTGGTCCTGTGTGTGCACAAAATTAAGTCAGACCGTTAACACTAGAGGCAATGTCATTTTAATTTCTACAGAGCTGGTTTTCACATAGTATTGTTTGGGAAAGTGTATGCATTTTCTTATAGTTGGGTTCTACTTGTGCATGTTGCTGTTGTTTTACTGTATGATGTTGGGCAAACCCACAGAGATTCCCCACAGTCTTTGTTTTCCTATTTTTTATTTCTTTACTGCACAGGGCTATGAAGATAAAAACTACTTTGCAAATTGCAAATCACTATTGATGAAGGTCATGCAAATTTTTTCAAGAAGTGATAACTTTTATATACAGTAATGTATGATTTACATTTCACCAGACAGCAATCCACCAAGCAATACTGCCATCCTTTTAGATGGATGGAAATGTTATCATTGTAAAACATTAATCCCATGTATTTTACCTGTTTATTTCAAAGATTAAGCAGAAATAGAAGTTTGAGGTTAAATTGCTCTAAATCTTCAGGTGACTTTGCATCCAAAGTTGAAAACTAATTTAAACTTTGCAGTTGCCCCTGCCTTAACAACTACTAGAAAGGAAATGCCAGGTACATTTCTTCCTTTGCCAAATACACATACAACACATTCATTGTACACCTCAGTACCACGCAGGCAACTTACAAGCATTTTTTGATTGTTTGTGTGAAGAAATCTTGTCCAATACAATTTTTTTTTTCCTTTTTGCATTTTGCTTTTTGGAACTCCTTAGTGTTTACATTGTCATCCTGAGCTTGATATTCCAGAAGAATGATATCATTATTTACACTTTGCCCTCAGAAATCTGTTTAATATAATTGTGACTTTTTCAGTTTAAGGTAAACATCAGCATTTGATGAAAGCTCAGTCCTTTACCTCCTCCCTTGGTAGCTGTTTGTTAAGTTCTGCTGTGGAGCAGCAGTCAAATTAAGAAAGTGGTGTTATTTCAACAAAGCCAGAGACCTTCTCTTGCTTGTAAATATTAGTACATCCTGCAAGCACTGCTGAGGGCTGCCAGCCATCCTGTCACTTAAACAGAGTCAAGACTGATGGAGGCCAAGTTTCTGTCAAGATCTGAAACTCAGTGCATTAGCTCAGGAACCCAGTGTAGACATGCATACATTTTTATTTTCACATCTACTCTTTTTTATGTCAACAAACTTTATGGGTGCTGGTTTCTGTCACACTCCAAAATAATTAACCCTGAAAGAAGCATTTTATTTAATGTTTTAAGAAGCCAGGATTTGGTAACAGAGTAAAAAAAGCCAGATCACGAGTTGACATCATGTAAAACAGCCAAGTGGCAGGGCATTTAATAGATGGGTGGCCCAGAAAGCCTCAGAAAATGTATATGCATAGCACCTAAATTAGGGCTATCATAAAGATTCAGATGTGTTACAGACGTGCTCTCTCTTCAGACAAAACAGGTAGGATGAAAACATGAAAAAATACCTAGCAACAATAAGCAAGTGGTGATTTACAAATGAGTTACTGTGTATATACACAGAGCTGTTGTTAATGTGAGGGTTCATAAATACGCTACCAAGAAATGGTGCATTTAATTAACTTGCTGTGATCAAAGTAAGCATGTTTCTTCTGTTGGAAACAGCAAGAAAAAAATTGTGTGACATAAATTAGGGCTAATTCCCTGTTCTTAGGACTCTGCTGGTTTCAGGTATGTTCAGCTCATACCATATTTTCTTCATATTCTGCTCCCCTCTCAATCCTCACTGTCCCCCTAATTTTAGTTTTTCCTTTGCTCCCAATTTGGTACCTTGCACCACATCAAAAAGACTTCTTTTTCCCCAGCTACTGAGCATTTAATTCTTCTTTCTTTACTCTGAGTTCTTTCTTGTTGATTGCTTCCCTTGTTTTATTAATTTGGAGCTTTCATTGCTGTTTAGGCCACAGTACAGATTTAGCTACTGGGAAGAAAAAACATTCTAACATGTAAGTCCTTTAGGAATAACCCACAAAAATAGCTGCTGGCATCTGGGCTCAAAGTCAGTTTTAGGCCACAATCTTGATTTTTCCCCTGTTTTTAAACCTGCAAAAAAAGGAAAGACTTGGACTTTCATTTCCATCAAAAAATATTTTTGCGCCTAGGAAAAAGCAAACCAAAGAGATTATGTTTTGGGGTTTTGGGGTTTTGTTCTTTGTGTGGTTTTGAACACAGAGCACCCCCTCACCCCAGAAGGCAGAAGGATGAATACCTAGGCTAGCTTGAGTATGAGTATTGAGTATGAATGGAGGGAGAGAGGACATTGCTCTAATGCAAAAATGATGGCATATTTAAGAATGGAGTGTTTTAACTTCACCAGTTTTCAACCAACTGCTGATGTTCTGAGGTTTGCTTCAAAACATTCCCATTTATCCAATGATATCCCCAATAAAGCTACAATACCTCCAAACGACCAGGAAAGCTTGACCCTATTTTTGTTTACCGTAACATGGAGAGATCATCTCTGTGAGAAATGTACTTGGAAAATAGAAACTCTTGAAACAACTGAAAACTGGGAAGGGATTTTTGGTATCTGAGGGCCAGTCCTTTCAAAGATGATTCAGAGAGCTTCTGCTAATGAGGCTGGGGAGGGACTCAGGAAAGTCAGAAGGACCTTTCACTACAAGTTAAAGTTGAGCACATGCAGAAGTGTTTGTAAGAACAAGGTCTTGATAGCAAAGTCTAATAAAAAATAATGCTTTCCCACATACTGGAGAATCCTCTTAGGAACTGTGACTTCCAGCTATCCCTTTTAAATTGCATAATTAACAGTGTGCTTCTAATTATCAGCTAATCAAATCAAGCCTTACCACATGTAAACAGGAGTCTGGGACTTTTAATGAAGTCTTCACTGCATGACTGCTCTTAGCACAGCAATCAATTTGGTTTCTGCTCCCATTGAAAAATATGACAGTAGTGTGGAACAAAACTGTTTGCATACCCTCCAGTTCATAAATGACCTGAAGTTACAGGGTGATGGCCCTTGATGAGGCAAGGGGGAAGGTTCTGAAGGCTTCCACTGAATAGGTGGGCCTGCTTTTGCTGTCATGTCATTCCTTGCCTTGTCTCATTTAATGACAAACCTGGCTGTCATACTTTCCACTTTTATAAAGCTGAAGGAACTATTTGCTTCACTGGTCTTACGACTGAGGCAAGAAACCATATCAGTGCCTCTCATTGAGTGACTAGAATAGGCATCAAGAGTTACAAAAAATACCTAAATGGTGAGCTTTTCCCTGTCTCAAAGAAAATATAATCTGAGAATATAACCATCACCAGACTGACTTTGGATATTTTCTTCTAGAGCTCACATTTTTTGTGGCAGTCCAATTTCTTTATAGCTGCAAGAAAAAAAACCCCACACTTTTTTCCCTGTCGTATGCAGCTGATCTCTCTTGACTGTGAAAAAAGTTGAACAAGGCTTTCTTTAGTAAATAGCTCTTTCAAAAATCCCTTTGAATCAACAATCCTTCCTCCTTTCCTCCTTGGGAAAAAAACCAGCCACCACTAACTTGCCTTCTGTTCTCCATTTCACCAACGTTCCTCCTTTTTTTTTTTTCCTCTTCTCATCTTCCTATGACAAATATCCCACAGTAGGCAGATTCCTGACCTGCAATACAGAATGTTGCTAAAAGAAACATTGCTGTCAGATGCCCGCATCAAATCCAATAAGCCATATCCAGCTTCATGTTGACAGTTGCATTTTTTTCCTAATGCATATTTTAGCCTTGCTTGACCATCAACCATATGGCAGGTTTGTCCTGTGGGTAAGTTTATTATTAACAGATTGCAGCTGGAGATACAATAACTACATGTAACTGTGACATTGCACTAATTGATCAAGACATCTCCAAAATAAGATGCAGAAAGTGGCCAAAGCAGACAGCTTCAGATTGATGTTCGGAGAGAGCATTAAGGCAAACAAATACCTCTGTCATGCTCAAAGCATCCTCAAAACTAAAAGTGTTCAACTTGAGGTTTCAGTAAAAGGAATTAATTTCAAACAGATTTATTTTTTAGTGGGAAAAAGACATTATTTAAGCCAAAGTTAAGCCTGCACACCGGAGACTCAGACAATTAAATCACGGAATCTGCTGGGTGCCTTCAGTCCATACTTCCCCTTCTAATCCTGCTGTCATAGCAGAGGGTGACTGAGGTTTAAGAACAGCATGTGTAACATTAATCTATCAGTTTGCATTAAGGTCAAAGTGCTACATTTTTGATGGGAGGGAAAAAAACCAATATTGTTACAGTTTAGGTAGAAGTTAGCTGGCTACCATTCAGGGTAACTAGTAAATAAGTTGCAGAATGTCAATTGCTCACCTTGCGTGTGTCTCCTGGTAAATTTATTTCTCAGATTTTTTTGCAAAGCTTGATTAAATGATCTTGAAACGTAGGGAACAAATCAAGTGAATTCGGTGGTTTAGTGTTGTATCTTTTTAAGCTGAAGCTGTCAAACTTAAAAAGGTGCTGCCAAGTGTAGAGTACTTGTCAAACAGCCTGCAGTCTCCAAGGTTTGAAAGAGAAAGCTCTCCAAACTCTTAATTTAATGAAGAGGTTAGTTAAAGCTGATGCAGGAACGAAAAATGTGTGTGAGGAAGAAAATATGATGACTCCATGCAAAGTATCAGATAACTAGCACCAGGCTTGGCCTGGAGCCAAAATTAAAAGTGTTTTGTTGGCATGTCAAGACTGCAGAGCATATTTTGCAAATTCTGTGTCAGTTGAGCAGATTGGATAAAGCATGAGCAAAACAGTCCCTGGTGCTCTCTCAGTTTCATGCTTGGAGTGAGGTGATCTGTAGTCACAGCATGGTGAGTCTTTCATGAAGAAACCTTTATCTGCTATATTTAGGTCTTGCTTCACAAATGCTGACAAAATAGACTTCAGTTTGCACTTGGCGAGCCACTCTTCGTAGGTCCTTGGCAAATCCTTTGTGCAAGCAGGGTTTGTGCACAAACTGATCCCTGTGAGTAGTCTTCTGGGTTATTTCCACTTGCAGTAGAATGGGTGCATTTTAGACTCATGGTGTCTTTTCCCTTCCCTAGTTGAATGATACAGTTCTGGTAAACAGCAGGAGGGCCAGACTGACCTTGTGGGCTGCAGTTCTCTTGTAGATACATGGCAGAACCTGGAGAGTTTTGGTATGGTCTTAATTTTTCCTTAAATGAACTTTCCATGAGGATAATGTCAGTTTGGAAGGGTCATCAATAATATTAACAGAGAGGTATAGCATAAGAGTGCTTGCATGTCGAAGAAGCTTTCAAAGTAGTTTATGGTTTTCTCAAAATTTTTCCTAAAGCTTGTCTGTGTAGGTATCCTCTAAAGGAAGATGAAGTATGGGCGTTCCCAGATTGTGCACTGGATGTTATAGATATTATACTATTAGATTTTTAAAATTTAAAACCAGAGAAAATATTTGACTGAAGAAGACTGAGAAACCTCTAACCCACACAATACCAACCAACAGTTTTGGTAAAGAACAAGGAAAGGAAAAGAAAGCTCTAGTACATTCTTCTCCATGGGAGAAATTAAAGGAGATATAAAGTGCAATGGCAACGAGGCTACTATTGTTATTTTATTGCACTATTTTCACATTGGAAAGGTGTATTACTCAAGTTGTGTTATCACCTCCTAAAATACATTATTGAATCTGGATTTTCTAGTGGAAGGTTTGCAGTGCAAAACTGCAAAGATGAGATTGTGCAGGGCAAAAGTTTAAATCCAGCACTGTACCTGCAGGAGCCTCTGAAACACACACAAGTAACACTGAAACCTGTCCTAACTCCATCACCATTTATGGGATGAAGTTGGTTCAGCTGCAAGATTGGTGGGATGCAGAGGGCTATGTAAGGACTGTACTGCAAGTATGCATTATCCAGGAATAGCATAGTGCAGGAATATTTCTCCAAACAACAAAGCCTCATCAACATATAAGTTGCATATAAGTGATAAAAGACGTGCCTTTTATAAAGTAAATAAAAAATGGAGGCAGGAGAGAAAGGGAGCACCTAAATGTGCTATTGGGTTTGGTGAATGAGTGAAATATCAATACTCTTTGCGAGGATAGATGGATTTGTCTCTATGCTTCTCTGGAAGCTCTACGTAGTCTGTCAAGGGTATCACTAGCTGAGGGGTTTTAAACCTCCACCTGAAAAGCAGAGATGTGAGTTATGGGAGGACACCATTGCACCTGGATAGATGCAGTCCTTGGTACTGCAGCCAGGCAGGAGTGTGGAAATGGACCTTTCTGTCACCGTGCTGCTTACTACAGCCCATAGTGGAACTCTGGGCACTGTGAGGAAAGTAAGGTGTATCCACCAGGTCCAGGGTCAGACTCCAACCCCCTGTAGCTAATTCTGGCCTTTCTAGCTGTTTCCAAATGATCTTACCAATGCTCTTGGTGTATCACATAGCTAAAGGAGAATATCATGTGGTTTGAGGGAGAATATTGGCTATAGTAGGCTTCTGCTGTGCTGTTCCATAAAGCACAAAACCTCCAAGGCCAAGCACAAGTCAGGGATCTGTGGGATGACCCACACCCAAGACGTTCATCCTCAACACCTGAGTCATTTATTTCCCCAAAGGAGACAAGGAGGTGAGCGGGAACTTCTGCTGTCACCTTCCAGTGGCACTTCTTAACACACAGGCCCTGGTGTGAGTAGGGGGATGGTAAATGCGACCCAACCTACTAGGAATTGCTTGCAGGAGCCCCAGGAAGAGCCCTGACTCCTTGCTCAGGGCTTCAGGGACTCAGCATTGGCTGCGTAATCTGTGTATGAATTAGGAGGTGTGAATGTCAAGTCCTGTCTTATCATGGTCAAGGGAAAACCATGCTAATAACCTTTGCAGACCCTGATGACATAGAGGTTTTGATGAGAATTTCAGGTGCTGTACCTTTTTCAAGGGCTGGCGCCAGGGTAGCCAGTGTGAGAGTGTACATGGCCTGGATGCCCCCCCTATAAAATTACCTTCAGTCAGGCAATTGTCAAGTGACACAGTTTCCAGTAGGTTCAGCAGAAGCTCATGTTCAGCTCAGTCTATCTGGTTTGCAGCTGCTTTGGGCTATATTTGATAAGTAGCCACTCAAGTGTCAGGTTTTCGGGGGTGGAGTGGAGTGGAATGACTGTCATCCACAGATGTTTTCCAAGAAAGTTGCTCACTCACTGTCAATAAACTTAGTTCTACTGCTGCTTGCAGTTGTATCTAATGATTAAATTTTTTTTCCAAACTGCTTTTAAAATAAAGATAAGGTTCTTAACTTCTGTCCCCGAGTCAATAAGGGGTGAATTCCCTGAGACCGAACACCCTAACAGAGCAGATGATGGTGTGGGAAAACCTTCTTGTGTGCTCAGCAACATAGCCTGATGTCTGCAAATCTTTGGATTTACTTGCATCTAGCTCTTGCAGAATGATGATAAACCTCTGCATCTTGAAGATGTTCCACAGCTGCTAAGGAAGACATATAACTTGCCCAAAGGCACCTGCTGCGTGTTACTGCAACCTCAGCCATGCTCTCTCTGATGCCTTAGTAACTTCACTGCCAAAGCATGACTAGACAGACATACACATTTTTACCATAACTGTTATTTTGCTTTTATTGGTCCTTGATATTGGTAGCTTTCATGCTGGTGCCATTTCCCTCTTGGTATGAAAGAACAGAGCAGTCACCTAAAGTCTTCTTTCTTTCTGTTTGGGATAATGAGAAATGATTTATCATGCTGATATCTCCAGCACCCTCTGACAGAAACACACACATCTCTGTAGCTGCCAGTGTCAATAGCATATCTGTCACAGCTGCACTTCGAAAGCCTTTGGTGGGGTCCAGATGTTCTAGGAAAAACATCAGTCCTGCAAAGTATCTGTGGGCTTGAGAGCAGAGCTTGATAAGAAAACAAGGTAGTACAACGTTATGACAAGGCTCCCAGGATTTTGTTTGTCTTTCCTGCATTCCATGTCAGGCTAGGGAAGAAATACGGTGCCAGATGACAACCTGGAGACAAGCCATGTTCCTGGAACATATTCCACTTTTTCCTCCATTTCTCACCTTCCCTGGAGTGCTACCTGTGGTGACTGCAGTGACTACAGTCGGGGTTTTGTCAGCGGCACTGCAGTAGCACCTTCTACATCTTAAATTCTTGTTGCATCTGTAAAGTTGTGAAATGTCCACTTAGGAGACTGTGTTGACATAGAATCTGCTGTCTACCCTTTTACTGAAAAACACTCTGGCATGGAGCAAAGGATGAGTAGGATGTGTAAACTAATTGCAGAACAGACTACAGGGGGACTTTGCTTAATGCTATAGGATGGCTTTCAAAACACCGTAGAAGAGTTTTTCATAAATTTTCTATAAAAATGGAATTGTTTAGCATGAGTGAACTACCATGAGGGGCTACACCAAGACCTCTGAGCTTTCAGGTTATATACCACAAATACAAATATGGTAGCCTATGTGTTTCTGATTGTTCAGAACCAATTGCCTCCTGTGCAAGTAACCCCGGCACTTAGTGAACAGGCACTGTCAGGCAAATGAAGGCTCCACAGGTATCATCACCCAGTTCCCAGTCATCAAATAATGCCATCTTCAGAAACTGAGGGAGCTATTTATAACTTTTTAGAACTTTATGGTTCTCTGAGGTAAAAAGGAGCTAATGGTTCCCTTAAGCTGCACAAGCCAACTGTGTATCAGGATCAGCACAACTCCAAGCAGCTTGTTATCTAACATAAGTAACTTAGTTCCTAGTTTCCTCCTCCTGAGCATCCAGTGAGATCTGGTTTTACAAGGAAAACTACATAAAATCTAAATCACACACACAAAAATAACTTGATTTGGTTTTTTCATTTATATATTGCATTACCCTTTCTCCCTTTTTTCCCTCAAGTAAAGATCTTACTAATTGGGTGTGAATGGATTTTGGTTTTAAATAGACCCTCAAAATGTAGCTAAAGAGCCTTAATAAAAAGATTTTGTCAGATTCTTTCCACTAAAAGCAGCTTTTGCTTTGGTCTTTGAACACCAGAGCTGAGATTTAGGGCTTTAGGAAATCGTGCATAAACAGTCTGGCACGATGCTGTGTAACATGAAGAAGAGAGGACTTCTCTGGTTCACTGCAAATATCACAGATAACAATCACACTCCCCATCACCAGTGCCTTACAGCCACAGGAAAGATATACAGATGCACAGAAAATCAGCATCTGCACTTCCATCAACACATAGACATAGCAGGTAAACAGTGATGGGTTTAATCCTGCTTAGGTGAGTAATCCATATTTGGCTACATTGGAAATATTGTTTAAGGTGTGGTGTTTAAGGTTAAGGTGTTTAAGGACTGGTGCCAGGAGTTATGTATAAGTGCTTTCAAGCCCTTTGCAGAGCAGAAAATAGCAACCAAAATAACTTATGCTAGTTACAGAGAAGGGGCCACGAGGCAATGTCCCGTCTGCTTGTGGTTAAATCTGCCACTGCTGTTATTACTTCTATTATTTTTCAGAAAGGCTAAGCATGACTAAAAAATGGGTGTCACAAAGTCAAGATGCACGAGGGCCAACTACGCAGTGATCCTTTCAGCCAGGAAAAACAAGTAAACCAGCTCCAAGTTTTTTTGAGGCTTGACCTTTTTTGTTTTATATTGTTTTTTGTTTTTTTAATTTTTTTTTTCCTAGTGAAATTTTTAAAGCAAAGGAAATATCCTTCTAATTATTTGATTTACCTTGAGGCATTTGACTTTCTATTATATGATGGGGTGACAGGCTTTTTCCTTAGAAAGAAAATAAAATTTTGAAGAGTTGAGGGAAAAATGACTTTGTGTACAGTCCATTAATTTCTGTGGGTCCTGGGCACACACCCATTCCCTTTGTACAAACAGAAGGACTTTTATGCTGTATCAGAGCAAACCAGCCTAGAACTTGCAAGAACAGTGAGTCTTTCAACCACTGGTGTTCCTTAATATAAAATTGCCTTTAAAAACAAATACACTTCCCCCCCTCCCTTTTCCTTTTCAGGATTTGAAGCGTTCTGCCCCTTTTTACATTTCACCACTGTGCTATTATGCATCCTGCCTCCCACCAGCAACACCACCCCCTCCATGCAACCCACTAATGAAAATCCCAGACTCCTTCCTTCATGGTTATCAGATTCATATTTCTTTGGGTTCGACTATTATTTTAAACTTAAAATTCAGTGTCAAGCTTTGCTTCTGGGTTTTTTGCTGGCAGTTTTATAGCTCAACCAAACTTCACGTTGTGAAGTTTTGGTTGGCTGCCATGTTTACCCTGGCTGTTAATCAGGATTTTTTGCTGTTTTGGAGTAGGGGCAAGGTGGAGGGAGTGGTTATGGTTTTGCTCTGTTAACAGAAGTGGCCATGCTGACTGTCAGGAGCAAGTGTCTGTACTTTGTAACTACAAATTCCTTAATGACGTCTTACGTTTCAAAGCAGAGCTGGACTTGGGGGGAAACTTAAACTGATAAACAATAACAGCCACCCCCCCCACCCAGGCCTCCAGTCTCCCACAAGCTGTTTTAATGATGCTGTTATGTATTCCCAAACAATGTTTTCCCCTGCTTTTAATAATCACTCTGAAAAATTATTTTTATTTATTTTCTGCATGTGCTGCATGAATCTCTGACTGATTGTAGACTGGAGTAATTCCAGGTGTAAGTTTAGTAGTTTAGTAGTCAATGAAGAAAACAACAGCACCGATGTAAAGAGAAGCCCTCCTGCTGCACACAGTACATGGTTATTTGAGGGGAATTGGGGAAGCCCTAAATTTCCTCTTTTGCTGTGCTTTTGTGAAGTATTACCCTTTTTTTCCCTCCAGATATTAACTGAATCAAGATATATTTGATTGATCACAGTGTCTTTTTCTTCTAACACCAACGAAGGCCACTCTGCCTTTTTTCTGTGTTTCCCAGACATTTCTCCCACAGCTTCTGTGGTTTTCAGCTGGGTCTCTGCATCTCCACCACACTGGGAACTGCTGATGCCAGGGCCAGAGGCAGAGAAGCCAAAAAGGCAAAACATGGTGCAGCTTATCCCCAGGGTACCTCCCTGGTACACATCCTGGTTCAGAGACCTGGATGTACTGGGAGGCAGGGTACACTGTTTTTTCTTCTTTTTTGTCTATCTCACTGCCCTTCCATAGGGCTTCTGTGTGCATCTCCCACAGCACTCACTCAGGGCTTCCCAGCAGTGCAGGCAAATGTGGGTTTTGCCATCCTGAGGATGAGGAGCTGGGAGGAGGAAGGGATGCAGCAGAGCTGGAATGAAGGGTCCAAGGTGGGACAGCCAGGCTGAGCAATTAGAAGGGGAGGGGATTATTTCTACTCCTGGCAAGAGAATGAACCCTTCTCCGATGCTCTTGGCATTAACTGCTTAGCCTCCCTCCCTAGTCCCTCTCTGCTGTTCCCTCATCTGGAACATGCAAATCATGCAGGAAAAGGAGTCCATTTTATTGGATAACTCCTGTTTTGGCTGCACCTGGTTCCTGCCAGGTTTCTGCATGATTTAGAGCATAGGGATACATACATCACTTGGCTTCACTTGCATGGCTTTTCTTCTGGAGGGTATTTCTGCCTGTTTACCATGTCAGGTCCAAAGGTGGGTTGGATGCCATCTCAGTCCAATTTTGAATTACATCTTGAGGCTAGGCTGAGAAGAACAACCAGATGGCAACCACCAGCTGCTTGAATGAGGTCCCAGGATTGCAGGGATGAGGGATGGTGCTGGCACCCAATGGTCCCATGTGGGAGGGGAAGGTAAGTGGTAGCACAACACAGCAAAGGGAAAGGGGGCATCAGGGAGGACGCGGTACAAGGAATCCTGGAGCTTGTCCTGTAAAGACAGGCTGAGAGTTGGGATTGTTTAGCCTGGAAAAGGGAAGGCTTCAGGAATACTTTGTGGCCTTTCAGTACTTTAAAGTGGGCCTACAAGAAGGGTGGAGAGGGACTTTTTTGCAAGGGAATGTAGAGATATAACGAGGGTTAACAGTTTTAAACTGAGAGAGGGAAGATTTAGATGAGGTATTAGGAAGCAATTCTTCACTGTGAGGGTGGTGAGACACTGGAACAGGTTGTCCAGGGAAGCTGTGGCTGCCCTGTCCCTCGAAGTGTTCAAGGCCAAGTTGGATGGGGCTTTGAGCAGCCTGGTCTACTGGGAGGTGTCCCTGCCCATGCAGAGGGTTTGGAACCAGATGATCCTTAAGGCCTCTTCTAACCCAAACCATTCTCTGATTCTGCTATGTGGTTGAGCAGGACAAGTGTTTCACTTCTGCCCTCATTTTCGATTTGCTTTTGGGTCAAATAGTGGAAAACAAACTCTTTCCTGGCATTGTCATTTTTAAGAGTCCAATAACTGACAAACGCCATGCTTTCATCCACCACAGCCTGCAGTCTAGCCAAGTCCCTTTTTACAGATTAATTTAGTGCCTGTGAATCAGCTCTAAGCCTGACCCAAGCTGACCACCCACTCTGAAGGTGTTTATAATTTCAACCCCAGGCATCTTAGCAATAGGTCTCCAGCAGGCTGTGCTTTGCTTCAGGGCAGCTTCCCTTCATGTAGGATTGAGCAAATGACTGACCACTATTTCAGTGATGTCTCTCTTCATTCCAGTGATTTAATCACAAGTGGCTGAGAGTCCATCTGTTCAAACTAGATAATGCCAGAAGCCTGAGACATAAACTCCCTTCCCCCTCCTTCTACCCACAATTATTGCTAGAAGTGGCTCAGTGTTTCAGTAAAGGAAACATTTCTCTTGATTAGTAGCCATTTGTTGTTTAATATTAATTCAGGAAAAAATCTAGGAAGACTCACCTAGGATGAAATGTATTTTTCATTTGTATTATCTGTAGCAATTACTGGGGCAATAAAGTACTGATTGAAATAATAATAATAAAAAAGAAGTATGATTTTATAAGTTAGCACAGAGACATAGTAATACAAATCCTGTGACACACTGGTTGTATCAGACTGAAAATATTGCTTGGACAGCTTGAAAATTCCAGTGCTTCATCCCTTCTGTGCAAAAAAAAAAAAACAAGTCCAGCTTTTACTAGTGAAAAGAATATTTTTCATTTGTGTTTGCTTAGCTACAGTAGAATGAAAAATCTCCTTTATCCACTGTTATACTTGAAGCTGATTATATTATGAAATTATATTATGAATCAGCTCTCCAGTATGGACATACTTTCTCTTAACTGGCATTTAGAAGAAGGCAGCTATCCAGAGATGCAATATTATACTTCTGAACTCATCCTGCTAACTTTATAGGGAATTTTGCCTTTGATTCTCTGGGACTCAATAGGACCTTTCACTCAGGAGAATCAAGGACTGAAGTGAGATCAGACAGGGAGATACAGAGCCAAACCCTTCTTTCACCTTCCCCCATGCAAATTCAGTGTAACCCTAAGAAGAATTACCAGGCTGCAGATAACATTCACATTCTGACTCCTAATAAAACTCTGACTCTCTATTTTAATTATTCTTGATCTCTTAAATGTAAAATCCCTTTTCCTAATGTTCACTTAAGTGGCTACTATTAAGTCTTTATCAGTTCTGAGCATTTCAGTCTCTT
Organism: Heliangelus exortis; assembly: GCF_036169615.1. Classification (NCBI taxonomy): domain Eukaryota; kingdom Metazoa; phylum Chordata; class Aves; order Apodiformes; family Trochilidae; genus Heliangelus; species Heliangelus exortis. The sequence continues at coordinate 39,757,401 of NC_092423.1, forward strand.
GTACGCAGAAATTTCTCGATCTGACAGAATAAGAAATGCATTTACATGGCCTAAGCTCTTAAATTGTCCCTTTCAATTAATGCTCCATCATGGAGCAATCTGGAAACCATTACTCAGTAACTCTTCATTGTAATTGCTTGCAGCTGAATATCCAGGCCTTGGTAATATAAGAATAAAAGAAAACTCAGTTAGTAACAAGTGCAATTGATTCCATTCAGAATTCCCTTGGTGCTTTGCCATGTTTGGCCTGCATGAGAGGAAACAAGAGAATTTTTTTTCCTTTTCTTTTTTTTTTTTTTTCTTTCCTTTTTTTTTTCTTTTGGGGCCAGGAAATGAATTGGCAGACACAAGATGGTCTGTGTGCTGCTTGCCTTCATTTTTCAGCTGGTCCTTGTTAAAAATGAGACGCTGGGGCTCCTACTTTTTTTTCTTTTTCTTTTTTTTTTTTTTTTTTTTTTTTTTAAGTAGAGGGCTTTTCTGGTAACAGATAAAACTACAATACCTCAATTTGCTGAATGCTAACAGCAACCAGAAATGGTCACCTCCTGTGCTTTTCATAATCAGACCTGAAACTTCCTTCAGTTAATTTCGGGATTCCTTGCTAGAGAATTATTTTCTTCATTGATTCCAGCTTTAATTCAGGCAACTATGAAAGTGAACCTGTCCCTTATTTCTCTCCCCCAGCCATCCACCAACACTCAAACCTGGGGTTAACTGGACCTAAATATACACCATCTTGTCCACCTTGCAGAGGTGAGTCCACGGGCCATAAATGAAATCAGGAGTGATTCACATTGGAAGAATCCAAGTGGTTCCCTTCAGGTAACATGGAGGCTTTCAGAAATTTATCCAATGCCCACTCCCAGGGCAGGTTGTTACCCATCAACTGGTGGGTGAGCATCCAGACCTTGCACTTCCTCAGCCCCATGGTTACTCCAGAAACATCAAATCCTTGCAGCCACAGCAAATGCCTGATGCTGTGAAGACAGAGTAGTTTTTAAAAATATGTGAAACAATAAAGAATATCAGTAACAACTTCCCAGCCTCCAGGCCACAGTGAAGTGGTTTAACAGCTATTCAACGTGATACACTGTGAAGTTTTAGCTATAATGCTTCACTGTTGTTTGCTTCTGATGCTTCGGGTTTAGTCAGGAATAGAAATTGCCAGCAACCCCTCAATAAAGCTGTTTTCCCTCAAGGAGCAGTCACATCCAGCAGTGATGACAGGGTTGCAGGCAGGAGATCCCACCTACTGCTCTGGGCAGGAGGAGCTCCCAGGGACTGAAGCAGCTCATCCCCTTGCCTGCCCTTTGGTGCTTGGACCTACTTCTTCCACTCACGTGTCATGTTGCTGGGATGCAAATAACACAGACCATGAATAAGTTGCTGGGCTTGATCTGTTTTGTATCCAGGAGGTCTGGATTTTCCAAATCCAACCCTCTGAGTGATGGTGAGGAGCACCTAAGGTGGTGGTTGATGTGCAGCAACATGGTGCTGTCTCCTCTGAAGAACAGGGAAAGGCTGACAGTGCATCTTGGTGAGAGCTGATGCTGCAGTACCACCACCCAGCAGCAAACAGCCCTAACAGATGGTTGTCACCCCTACACCAGCAGCATTAGAGATGGGGACAGCATCAGCAGTAAAGCAAGGCAGCCAAATGATCTCCATCTGACTCCTCGAGTACCCACAGAAAGGTTGTGTGCAGCTACAAATCCTCACCTTCGGTAAAGCAGATGGAAAATATAATTTTTACATTTTTTTTCATTAAAAAGAATTAAAAAAATCTTAATGATTTCAACTTTCCTCTTTGAAATGCTTGTGGAAAACAAAACAGATTTTTTTCTCACAGCAGGGAATTTGATGTTTCATTCTAGAAAGCTGGTTTTGGTAAGAAGTTGGCAAAATTCCTTTGTAAAACATCGATTTTTTTTTCCTCCTTTTTTAACTTGCTTTGAACAGATGCATGGAAATTAATGATTTTTCTTGAAAGGTAAAAGTTGTTTGTTTTTTTTTTCCCTTACAGACTTTACTGTTGCTGTAGCCTTGACTGAAGCCCAGAATTATGAATTCACATGGGTTTTCTGGATGCTTCTTCAAAAGTGTTGACAGTTAGATGGACTTCCCTGGGAATCGTTTGGACTCTGTGGGGCCCAAAGATCACCTCAGAAGCTTCCCATCTGTGTTGCAGGATCTAAACTTAATTACTCCTTACAGTTATATTGCATTTCTCTGTACTTCACTGGGGTGGGGTATGTAGGCCCCTACCTGGAAAAACCCTGGGACCTGAGGGCATGTCCAACACAGCATATACTCCATTTTGTGCTCTCCATCATTTCATTTTAGTGGTATGGTTGTGGTTAGCCTGTCTCACTGTACTTTCAAGGACCATTGTAACAGCATGTGAGGTACTCAAAAAAGGTATCACTATTTCAGTTTTTAAGAAGAGACTGTAAGGTCAACAGCCTGATGTGTAAGGGTTAGATGGTAGCAACATGGGGGAACCAACCTGTTCTTGGAGGGAGTTTTCCAAGAGAAAATTCTGACACCTAAGGATGCACAAACATCAGGGATGCTGGATGAGTCTGACATGGATTACCTGCTCCTATGCACAAGTTCAAAAATGTCTCATTTCCTCTGCAAATTTCACCAGGAAACTAAGAACTATGGACCTGAGCACTGGTTTGTAATGAAATGTAAACCAACCCCATGTCACCCCCTGTACTGTAAAAGATGTAGCCAGATAATTTTTGCCTCCATAAAAGCCATAAAAGATGAGATTACTCTAGAAGTAGTGTCTATAAACAAAAACAATATTAGGGTTAACCATAAACATCCAATCACTCCCAAGACACCACTGACTGTAATCTTAGATGGTTTCATACATCATCTTGAGCCAGGCTGGAAGAAAATGTTCTCCCACAGAGTCAGATATTTTATTATCTGCTCCAGGTGTAGGTTGATACCTCTGATCATGTAATGCCACATTATGTTGGCCCTCTTCTAGCTCCTTCATTAGTGCACCCCATGAAACTACTGCATGCGTGGCTTTTCCATCCTACCTGCCTTTATGAACAGGATGCTTCCTTGGATGATCTCAGCCCTTAATTTTGGATGTCTTCTTTCTTAGCATTGCACTTACCTATTTATCTGTCACTGTCTTGGGAGGGCTGAAAGAAAGAAATGCAAATTCATTCAGCTGGGGGCAAGTCTGAAGTTACGTTCTTAAGTATCACAGTCCAAGATAAAGGAAAAGCGTTGAGGCTTTATTTTATGTTATTTTTATCACCAATTTATCCACACTGCATTCTTATTGCCTCCCAGGTCTGCAATTTTTTTTTTTTAAATTCAGCATAGGTCTCCTAGAGAGAATTTGAAGTTCTATTGAATACCACCAGCTGAACATTGGCCAGAGTACCTAAAACCTCTAAATTACTAACAGGTCTTTTGTGGAAGTGGTTAAACTATCAACATGATGTTGTCTCCAACTTTGGAGACCTTTGAAAGAGGTCGGTCCTACAATTCTTCAGTTATATTCCTTAGCACTTTGCAGTCTGGAGATCTGCCACAGCAAGTTCCCAAAAGGCTACAAGCAAAACAGTTAAAATTTGAGGAAGGATAAAAACTCTTGTTTGAAGCTCTTGGGGAAGGAGTCAAACTCTTGTTTGAAAATGTTAATTTTTTTTTTTTTTTTTAAGTTAACAACTCCTTTCCAATGAGATTAAAAGAAAAAAAAAAAACAACCAAAAAACAGAAGCCCTTTTTAGATTCTTCTCCGTCTTTTGTTGTTCACAAACCCTGAATATGAAACTTCTCTAAAGTTCCACCCCATCTATTTGTTTTGCAAACTACTGAAAATCTCAAATGTGTATGCTAATCTGAAGTAACCCAACTCACATCTCAAGAGACTGGAAAACTGGATCAGAACCCTTATGCATGTATGTAGATGTCCATATGAGTATTTCTTGGGTCAAAACCAATAAAAATACCTCTCCTCTTGTTTTTGTGCAGCTTTATTGGTCTTGGTCAGAAGCAGTCAGTGCAGAAATATCACTTTATTGGATTGGCCCATTACCTTCCCAGTGACAAGCCCTAACCACAGTAAGGATGCCATGGAAGGGCTCCACTGGCTCAGGTCACTGAGGCTTGAACTCTCCAGTGATGGTTTGTTTCAATCCTCTCTTGCAGTATCTGTGAGAGCTTGGACACTGCTGGTTTGTTACACAAGAAAGAGAAATGGTTGCTTTCAAGTTTGCTTGGAAAGCTTCGGTACAAGCTCTGAGCAGAGGTTCAGATGTATCTTGTCTTTCCCCTCCCTTCATCTGTCTCCAGTGGTAGAGACTTTGGGTATGAGAGTCCATGGCTCAGTATTTTTCCCTTGTTATTATATAAATTATCTTGGAAAGCAATACAGCTTATATTCTAAGAGAGACCCTATAGCCCAGCATTTTTTTTTCTATCCTATGTCCTAAGCAGGCAGATTGGGGTCCAAACTGTACATTGCTATATTTTGGGTGAGAGGCTTGTCCACAGTTATTTGCAAAGTTATTGTCTGTAAATGGACTACTCCCTTTTTTTTGCACAATTCTGCAGACGTCAATGAAATTCCTTTGTGAAGCTGGCTCGTCCTTTCCAAATTCGTTTTGCTTTTACTCAAAAAAAGACTGAAAAAATATTTTCTAGGATGGAAAACATTTTTTGATTAGTTGAGGAAAGAAATATTTTCCATTGTAGGTCCAGAAAGAAACAAATTCTCTCTCCAGTTCAGCCACCAAGTTAAAAACAATTGATGATTTGCACAGCTCTTGTGAAAACCATGCTTTCTGCAGCAGCTCATGGCAATTTCCATGACAATACTGTACATTATTATGCTTTATGGGTACAGCTTCAGGTTGCAACGTAGGACACTTTTACAATGATCCCTGACTACATCACATGTGGCTGTAGCAAACAATGAATCTAATGCTGCACTTGTAAAAGATTTATGATTCAGAGAGCAGAAGATAAATGATTCCAGTCCCTGGATACTTTAAGAGCAAGTTCCTTTAGCTCATATGGTTAAAATTGATCTTTCCATTGTCTCTTGTACGGAATGACCAAAACTAATGATGTTAGGTAATCAATATGAAAAGCTGTGCATAAAGAATTAAACCAAGAAATAATGGATTGCTGTGTCAAAGGACTCCAGACAGTAAGAAATTGGTGCTGACTGGACACGTCAAAGAGACATCCAGACCTTCGGGTATTTCACTTCAGCCTCTACCCACACCTAGGACAAAGGAGCTCCTTTTTATTCTGAAACAAAAACATGAAGGAAAGCAAGCCAAAAGCAAAACTGCATTATCAGACACATGGCCTCCCTCTAACCTGTAACCTTTGAGAGTTATCAGTACTTAGATAACCAGCAAAGGAGCAGAGGGAGGACTTGAAGGACAGAGAAGGGAATGGAAAGGGAGCTGGAATAAAAATCCCCTGTGCATTATCTGCACTCTTGGAGTCTGTTCCGTGCCTCAATCTTCGGGGTTCCTTCATTTGCTTTGGAGAATCCCTTCAGATTACACATGTGAAAACAAAGTACTAAAATTATAAATAGTAAGATCCGTGACATTTGGTTTCCAGTGGCTCATTACTTGCTGTTCAGAGTCTTTTCTGCCTAACAAGGCTTTTCTCCAGCTATTTTTGGGGAATTCATAATAGTGGATTGCCCAGTGTCTAGTACCTGTGAGTTTGTATGGTCAAGCTCACTTGGCAGTCTTTCTGCCAGCAAAGGAACCACCGAGTTCTGTCTCCTACCTGGCTGACAATTTAATTAAATTTGCAGAATTTTTCATCTTTAAGACTCCTGCTGCTCTGCCAAATTTAGTTAAAATCTGTTGCTAAGTTTATGGAGAGTGGGGAGAGATAAGGCACTGACACATGGACACTGTAGCATTGTGCTTTATAGCACAGATTTCATTTTCTTCAGAAATCAGAGTACAGTTGCTATATAGCAAGCCCTTCTTCGAGGGTTTGAAAATAGCTGTAGTAGTGCTGTTCCTTGGACAAGGCTTGAGAAGCACACTGGCTGAAGCCTGCCTCGTGCAGCACCGTGTTAACCTGCACAGGAGCCCCAGCAGGTGGTAGGAAAGCCCAGGGGCAGACAGCCCAGTCTGTCTTCTCACCCTCCCACCTAAAAGTTATGCCCACTGCAGGGAAGTTGTTCATTCCTCTGAAATTTGCAGAAACATGTTGTTCAGCACACATGGGTTGCTGCTGCAGAGGGCTTGCTCTTTACTGTCCCTAATTTTTTTAACACATCATGTTGCTTTCAGGACTTTCATTTGTGCCTTGCTTCTTTTGTCTTATTTTTATTTTTCACAGCTCCTTCCACACTTCTGAAATAAAGGTTTTCTGATGTATCTTCTCAAAGTTATGTAAGAATGGGACTGAAGCTGCTGAGCAATTTCCCATTTCTCACTCTGTCTGGAGAGAAAAAGATGGAGAAAAATGAGTGAAAGCTGGGATGTAGAATAACTTTTGAATTTTTTTCTTTGCTCCTCTGTGTACTGAAGTGTAGAAAAAGTTTTAGTTTCCATTTGAATCTTCCAGGCAGGATTTGTACTGATGTCTCCCATGAGCCTCATCAGTTCCTAACATCCAGACATAACAGGTGTAACCAGAGGCCTGGAGATGAGCTGGCACAGTCTCTTTTCCACCAGAAGGAGTATCCATTTCTGTGGATGACACTTTGGCTCCATCCAAGCTAAAAATGTACCATTCTTTTTTTCTGAACTGTTCTACCGAGGAGATAGGCTGAGCCCAGTGTTGGCTCCTGGGATCTGTATCCCCAGTGTCACTGGAAGCCCAATATACCCCCGAAATTCAAAGACCTACAACTTGGGAGAGTTCAGCTTTGGTTCAATATTGTGAATTCCTAGCAATCACTCAAGTCTGTTTCAGAAGATGAACTAAATAACTTCTAAGGGATTTCAGCTCTGAAGAATGTCACCTAGGGACCCTGGTGGGGTAATCCCCATTGAGTAAGCTCAGCACCTCATGCCCACTGCTACTATTAGTAGCTATCATGCAGCTAACCTCCAGACATGGCTTAAAAACATGGAGGCAAGGAGAAAACACACTTCAGAAGTTGTATTTATGTGGGGACTATCTTGCTCCAGGGATGCACATGTGCATGATAAAGGAGCCTGGCCTGGGTTCTGATGACCCCAGGCTACCTCCAGTAGCCGGTGAGAATGCAAAGGAGGTCCTTGGGGTCCCCCTCTTCTGTATTACTTACAGCATATCTTTTCTTCCCTGTGGATGACTCAGGGATGTTCACTGGTGACAGAGGGAATAGTCCCACTCCAGCAGCAGGATAGGGGAGAAGAAGAAGAAATACCTCTGAGGTCTCAGAACAAAGGCTGAAAACCAAGGTGTTAGGACCTTTTAACCCAGGCACTCTGGATTGTGCTGATCCCTCTGTGAAATCCTGGGTTTTGTTGCCTGCAAGTCATGGCACCATCCCACCCCATCCTCCAAATCCCCCACTCACCCATTCACAAGGAAGGACCTAAATTCTTTATCTTCTTCCTCACTGCTCATTTTTTTTTCCCTCCTTACAACCCATTATATTGATTTTAGCCCCAGTCTTGCTCCATTTAACCCAGTGTTAGAGGTCCAGACCTTAAATATTTATTCACTTAATGTAGCCAAATGTAGGCAAAAGCCATTAAAAGCCTGACCTCTAACACCCCACAGAAGCAACGAGCCAAAGTTAGAAGCTCATCATCACATGAGAAATCTGAGGTAATTAGACCCCCTTCAGCCCCTGCTTCCCCCTCCCCTGCCCCCTGCCCCAAATACTCTGTAAAATAATACCGTGGCACTAAATTAGACCTCATTACCTATTGAGTCACTCGATCCAGACCTCCCTTACATAGTAATGAGTACTGATTTATTGTGATCATTATTTGGGCATTACAGGTCACTAAATAACATGCTCTGCCCACACATGTCTTCTGAGCTAATAAATATCCTTATAGGAAATATTTTTGAGTGAACTAGCCTTCAGGTTGGTTCACTAACTTAAGTCACATTAATTTTCTTAGTGCACGTAGTGCTTTGATAGGAAAGCCGCAGGGATGGAGGCAGAAAAGGAGGCACGGAGAAATCCCCAAACAGCTTTTCTCAGGCTGGGGTTTCTGGATGGAAATTGGGGAAGTGGTGCAGAGCGAGGTCAATGAGGAGGATCAGAAACAACCTTAGAAAAAAATATTTTAAAAACAATGAGCTCCCCCAGGGCTTGACCTGAAGCTCAGTGAAGTAATCGAAAGATTCCCCTTGAGCTTAATGGACCTTGGAGCACAACCAGGTGTGCTTGCAAGTACAATTGTATGTGTATCACTTGTGCACACACAAACACTGATACATACTTCTTAAAAACTTCAGAGAAAATAGAAATAATTCAGAACTGTGCTCTAGGAACCAAGCCACATTGGAGATTCTGGAATTTTATGCTGTCTCTCTTGCTAGGGTAGCTATTGTACAAAACTGGGGAAGATTCAAATTTGGCACAGCTGAAATGATACTGTTTTCTTTATTTACCTAGGTAAAATCTTCAAAGGACCCATCAATTTCGGTTAAAAGGTGAACAAAACAAGTCCATAGTTATTTCTGAAATATGTAGGTGCATTTTACTGAAAGACACAATGGAAGATTAAAAAAGGAAAGAAAAAAAAAAGATGATGCATTATTCAAAAAAGATAAAGAAGAAAGGGATTAAAACCCCACTCTGCTAGCCATCACAAAAAATGTTTTATTGGTTTACTTCTAGCAAATCCTATAATACATTTTCATTATTTATAGAAATAATTCTGTATTAGTTTTCCATAAAGAAATTGGGATGGACTGTTTTAAAAATTACAGAAATTAGATGAAATCAGGATCTTTGAATTATCCATGAGCACTGGGTTAATATAATCAATACTTCAGCCATTATAGGTTGACATTACATCTCGAGACAATTTTCTAACTTAATAAGATTAGAAATAATAAACTGGTATTATTTCTTTGCAAACTGGGGCCTCTGACCTAGTAATTTAATGGCTTCATTATTACAGTCTTGCAATGTAGAAAGACTCAGCACGGTCCCTATTATCACAACTGTGGTTTGTCCAAATTATGTGGTTTTTAAAAAAACAAAGTGAAAATTTATCAAACAATTTCAAAGCGCCGTGGTGGACATTTTTCACTAGACATGCCAGATCATGTTTGTGATTTTATTTTTGGTCCATTGCACTGTGCAAGTATATCGTGTATGCTTTCACATTTAAAAAAGAATGAAAAAAAAAGTTTCCTCTACATATTTTTGGCAATGCAATACTGGGCAAAGCTTTCAGCGCTTTTTACTCCTGCTGCTTTTTGGTGGCTGCTACTCACGACATGTTAAGTTTGTAGTTAGTTAGGAGGGAAAAATAAGTCTCTTGGCCATAGATATAGGGGTCCAAGCCTGGCTTTTCCACAGACCTCTTCACCTCTGTGATTGAGTGTGAGCCTTGTGGAGGTCAGGACAGAGAGCTCTGCTGATGCCAAGGCATCCAGGATTTCACTCGTCCATCAGTTTCTGATCAGGAGTGGGAACTTGGTGGAAAATTTCCTTTCTCCTGCTATGCAACTTTTCTGTTCAAGTATCAGGTCTAGAATGGAGATTTCCATTCACCACATGCAGTTCTGGGCAGCATAGACTGCTGATCCCAGGTGCTGCCTTGCCCAGATGCAAATAATAGCTGTGGCAAGCCTCATGCAGCAGGGCATGGGCAAATGCACCCAGAATGCCTTTTACTTCCTCTCATTGGTGGAAACACCAATAATTCAGTATGCTGAGGGGAAATGTGTAGAACACCCAGGCATACAGTGGTGTGCACAGGGGAAATGTCTCCGGAGGGCATGAAGGCCTCAAGGAGTAATCCAAGCCAAGGACTGGGGCTCTAACAGGGGCTAAAGCTGTTATTTTTAGATGCAGGACATATGGCAGGGCATAGTTGTTTGTCAGCAACAAAATTCAGAAGATGAAATCCTTATTTTTCTTTCCTTTTTCTCCTCCCTGTGCAAGGCAAACTTCACTCCTGCCTGCTAGAAAACAGTCCTGCTCTCACGTACATCTGCAGCACAGAGATGCAGGCAAACAACATTTATTTTGCTCCTTATCTTCTCTCTCTGCACCGTTTCTAAGACTCAGCTTTTTAGACAAATAGAAAGGCTTATTCAGAAGGATGCTAATTCAGTTATCTCTACCTATAAGAGACCCCCGTGTGGTCATTTCCAAATCTCCTGGCTGGGTGCAGTCACACACATCTGTTGCAGCAAATGCTTTCTGTAAGCTTTAAAGGAAACATAACCCTGGATGATAAAACATCAAGGAAAACAGGAGATTCAGCCAAACAATCACCTCTCTGAACTTTTGCTTGAGAGAGGTCTGCTGTTAGATGCATTTCTGTGCTTCCACATCCATCTTTCATTGGCAGGTTTGCAAGAGCAAAGGAGTGACACTGAGGACGCAGTGATTGCTGTGGTTTCATCACTGTTTAAGAATGAGGGAAATATCTCTGACGTTATCTTTGAAAGAAAATGAGGAGAGTTGTGACAAAGTTACCTGTCCTTCAGAATTAAGGCTGCAGCTTTTTAATATTTTATACTGAAATAATCTATTTTGGGCTTAATTTTAAGGCTAACAGCACTAGTCACAGACCAGCATACATATGCTAACAGATCCACCATGCTGCCAGACCACCGTGTTATCCTGATTCCACAAGTGGAAAAAACGAGTCCTTGGAGATGTCCCCTCTGGGGACACCTGGGGCTGCAGCCATTGGGGGAGCTGAGAAATGCAACATTCCTGTATCTTGGCAGGGAGAGCAGATGCACGTGCTTCCCATTTCATCTGCTGGGTTGCTTCTGCATGATTGCAGGCCAGCTGGCCTTTGATGTCCTTCACTAGCTGAAGGTAGCATGGGTCAGGAGGGGGCAATGGCTTCAAATACATAATGAGAAGCTCTCAATTGACAGTGGTTTTGCTGAACCACATAATCATTTGATCGGTTTTTTTCTTTGCTTTTGACACAGTAAAAAGTATTCTGCACTTGCAATAAAGGCCCGCTTTGATGATGGAAACACTTTTTTTCAGTAGCCAGAAATTCATAAGATATATGTATATATAAATACATTTATATATATAGAAAAAATATTTGCTTTCAGCGTGGAATTAACCCTGAGATAGAAGGCATTTATACGACCTCTGCTTCCACTGTTAGCTTTGTGGAAACACTATTTTCTGTCTCCCGCAAACGTGTTGGCATTTTTTACGACACTGTATATTTCCAGTCACCCTGCATGCATAACCTGTGCCCGCTTAGGAACATGGAGCTGGAATAAAAAGCCACAGACCCTGCAAGCTCAAAGCAGGGAAGGGCTGTTTTGCCTGCAACGTGTGTTTTAGGCGGCACATACAATACCCCCTCCTTCAGCAACCCTGACCAGGCTCTGGTTAATGTCTCCGAAACAGCCTGTTAAGACTGTTACTACAAATTAGAGTCTGGATCATTCTGAAATGAAAATAGACTTCTTTCATCTTCCAGATGGCTGTCTGATTGGGAACTGGGCAGGATCACATTTCAGGTTGTGACTTAATGATTCAGGACAATATTTATGGTTATTACCTGACAGAGGGCAGCGAGGAAAATTAAAGCACAGACCCATGCTTCATTTATGACAAAAAACAAATTCATGACAGTTTTCTATATTGGAGGTGGCATCTTTTGCTCGGGGCAAAGTCCAAGCATAGCTCCTCATCTGAGCCAGACCTGCTGGGGGGTTGCTGCAAGAACCCGGCCGGGCCGGCATCGCCATCCCTGCTTTGATATATGTGCTATCGTCAGAAACAATCTGGTGCTTCCCTTGGAGGAGGTCTTCAGCAGGCAAAATACAAATATGAGTGAGAGCTTTCAGAGGGGAAAAATAACATAATTATACAGCGTATTTGTTTGATGGCTGCAGTTGTCTGAAATATTATTCTTTGGGGCACGTTTTTGACATAATTATTGCCACAGGATAATCCCTTCTGGAGAAAACATGGAGTAATTATGCATGCCAGTTGTAGATATGATTCTGCCTGTGATTTTCCCTGCAAATGATGCTCCTTATGATACCAGCTGGTGAGGGTGCAGGGTATTTTAAAGCAATGGGCAATGGCATTCGGCTAAATCAAATTGAAGCCACAGATCTGCTGGCTCTTTTCTGAAGGGAAGAATTTATTAGTGTTCCTCTCCTGGCTAATCCTTTGCTTTGCATATGGAACAGGCTGGCAATTTTTTTATTGTGAGATTCTAAAAAAAATAAATAGCCCTTATGAAAGTGACTGCAACCCATGGCTTTGGGCTTCCTTTAAATCAGCCTCAGACTGCAGGATTTCTTAATAAAACAAACAATTCTGTGAGATGAGAGATAGCTGTTGGAAAAAAAGCTGGGAAAATTGCTATCCTTCCCATCGCTTAAGCTTACTTTATCTTAGGGATAAAATAAGCTCTTTGAATTTGCAGATAGTGATACAAGTAATATTGTTTCAATTAAAGGTACCTTATTTTAAGGGCAACAATTCTGTCCACATCTGTTAAATATTACTCCAAATCAATCAAAATATTTATTATTTAAGAAACCTTTTTCCCGGAATAGAAGTGCTTCTCAGTTATTCTTCAAGCTGGACTTTTCTTCTCCTTTTGCTGTGCCTTTGCCCTGACAAACTGCATCCAGCAGCACCCAGCCACAAGATGTCACCCCAGAAAGTGTCCCCAGCTGCCTCCTTCCCCAGCCGAGCTCTGATCCTCCTTGGGGCAGTGTATCAGCAAACCCCCAGGTAAATCTGCTCACTGATGTTTGCCGCTGGCTATGTTGATTTATACCAGGATTTGCAAAGCTGCCCCGGTGAGGAGAAAGCCATGGGGTGTGAGGTATTCAAATCCCTTTGCACAGAACAGAAATATGAGTCACAGCTTTCCACAGAAAAGAGCAAATTCTGGATGTGCAGTGTGGCTGAGTACTTGTTTTGTTGTTGCATTTTGGAGGGAGAGTTGCAGAATGATGTTTTTTGTTGTTTAGCAGGAAGAGATGTGTTTTATCCTGCTGAAACAAAACAAAAAAAAGCAAACAAACATCATTAAAAACCAACCAACCAAAAACCACCTCCAAACCAGACAAAATAGTTTGAGCACTGGGAGAATGAGGGCAATTTGTCTGTCTCCCTGTGAGTCTTCATCCATGCCTGTGGTCATGAGGTAGCATGCTTGGCCCTCAGCTCTTACCTACATTTCAACTGGACCAAGGTAGTCATGAGGAGCTGAGTGAGGACTTGAGCAAGGCCCTTGCTGAAACCCCCAACCTCAGCCCAAATCTGCAAGATCCCTGTAAAAATCCTACTCTGGTTGCCTCTGGTATAGGAACCTCCCCTAAATGCACCTTGTCTGGTGGCTTTGGGATAGAGCCTGGACTTCTCCACCCCTTCACATCTTTTTTACTCTTTGTGCCCCTCTGATCACTGTGTGGTCACCATGGCTTTACCCAGGCTGCTCACCACATCACAGCATCTCCAGCAGCAGCTGCTTTACCCTTGCAATCCTTCCTGTACCCAATGTCTAACAAGAATCAGCTGATTTTAAACACTTTCTTAATTATGTAGTGGTGAGCACCTCACTAAAAATGGGGTTTAGGCATACGATTAAAGGAAAAATGTATAAGCTATCTGATGTTGTCAGTATCTGCAGCTCAATGTGAAATTACAGCAGGAAGAGGAGACTACTGTCTGAAAAATCCATTTTCTTGTCACTTTTATGGCTCTGTAAGATAATAAAATCAAGAGAAAGATGACTAGAATAACAATAGTATCTCTTCCTGGGTGAAAAGATAAGGGGACAAGAAGGGATGCAGAGATGGATGCATGAAATCTCGTCTAAGTAAACAATCTACATAAATTTGCATTTGCTTGCAATCATTGATATAAAATGTTGTCTTCATTAACATTAGGAGCTAGAGATATATGCTAGTCCCCCATCCCTGACTTAGCTGACTCTTCTAAAATAAGGTCTGGTGGCTCTTAAACCCATCAAGCAACCTTAATTCTCCTCATTTGACTGTATTAGTTCAAGTGCCTGAAGATTTACAAAGGAGCAACTGACATTAATGAGAGCTGAACATCTAAATCCAGAGGAGAATAAGCCCAAATTAGATTTCATTGAATACATAAGGGATGGCTCACCATATGCTAAAATGAAAAGCAGGATGACATTAAGAACAAATTTTGGGGAAATATCTATGGGTCATATTTTGCCCGGTCCTACTAGGGTATGGACTTTACTCAGTCTGACCCTTCATCCACACCCAATCTGTGTGAGCAGGTTGAGTTTTGCATTACTGTGTAATGGGAGAGGGGACAAAAGACACCAACTAGACATGGATTTAATCTCTGACAGAGTTGCAGATCTGTCACTTTGGGGCATAGTTAAGATCAGATTGCCCCCAGCTTCTGCTTCCACCCAGCAATTCCTCAGGAGGCTGGTGTGATACCACCACACTTTAAGCCTTGCAATTTATTATCATAGCTTCTAATAAGCTAAAAAACTACCAAAAAAAACCCAACAAACAAAACAACCAAACCAAAAAAACCCCAAACCCCAAACCAAACAAAAAAAAAAAACAACCCACCAACATTTTTGATGTGGAGATTTCGTATGATTTCACTAAGTAGATTTCCTTACTAAAATAGACTGTTAGAGGTGACATCTTATTTACCTTCATGAAAAAAAAAAACAACCAAACAAATATCCCAACAGCACTTAGTCCTTTCTTTCATAATAAATAGCTTTTGCAAATGAGTGGTGAAGCCCATCCAGTAAATTCTGCTGCTCTTCCCACAAGACTTTTTGTACTGCAAAGCTGACTGGTCTGATGCTCTAATGAGCCAGATATGCCATAGTGTTGAAGAACAGCTTTTTTTTTTTTTTTTTTTTTATTAAAAAGAAAGAAAAAAAAAAGGATACTATTTGAATGCAAGATTCTAAACATCTATGCAACTTTGCAGAATGACTGAGGTAATGAGGTGCCTGCAGGAGTCAGTCAGGGTTGTTGATTTCCACAATAAAACTCGATGGCTTTCAGATTTTCAAAGGAAAATAAGGCAATGGCAAAAGCATAGCAGCTGCAAGCACATGAAGGAAATTAGTTATAGCAGACTTGTAATTAAGCATTGGAAACTAATCAAAAATGTTGTCCTGCTAGCTTATACCATGGCTTCTATCTACTACAAAATCAATTACACAAAAAATAAACTACACATGCTCTGAAGTTTTCTCATATGAATGTGTCCTACCCTGTCTTTGGACTGCAAAGTATGTTTGTTTTCTCAATAAAATATGCAGAGCACAGAGCCGGGAAAAAACGAGATGAAAAGAGAAGCAGAAAAATTGGGAGAGAAGGTTGGCAGAATAATTGACTCTGATATCAGAACCACACTTTCCTAGAAAAACAATATTTGTGCAATGAGATAAGCAACCAGGGTTCTCTTTCGGTGTAAGCATTTTTCCATTTTCCTTTGCTGAGTGCCTTGAGTAAACAGGACAAATTGCCATTAAATGATAGAAATCATCTAACAATAATAAAGCAAAGGAATGTAACAAAAATCTAGAAATCTGAGGGAAATGTATACAGAGGAAAAGTTGGGCAAAAGTTTGTCTTTTGAAAATCGCATGTTATTCCCATTAACTGTAACATGAGATGGATGGCTGAATAAAATAGGGGCTGTGTGAGCTGGGATTTTCTTAGAAGATTTGGGCCTGTTTTAGCACATGTTTTATACCAACAGAGCTGTTTCAGTTAAGAAAACAAAAATAAACCCCGGCAGGTTGCAGACACCAGTCCTTCCCTGGCGTGAGCAGCGTGACCCCGGCTTTCTGAGCCGGTCCCACCGCCCTCTGCAGGGTGTCCTGGCTCGGGCAGTGTCAGCAGGAAGTCTTTGCTCACCCTGACTTTATCGATGGGATGCTAAGGAAAGCTGTAGGATTTATGCCATCAAAAAGGCTGTATTTCATAGCAGGGGTGAGAGTAGGGCATTTCAAAGGGGTCTTTCATCGGCATAAGGTGCTCTGCACAAAAGGTTTGGCTGGTGAAAATGCATGTACGTGAGGCGAGTATTTGGAAGCTCCTGATAAACCCAACTCTGACATGTGATGTTTCCAAAGGATTTCAGGAAGGTTGTATAACCAAAATGTGTGTTAAGCTTTGCTGCCTGCCCCTCATTCCCTGCCATGGCTGCCAAGAGTGATGGCTGCCCCTCATGGTACCCGTGACATCACCATCTTCCCTCTGGCCAAAACTCTCATGGCTAAAGATGAGCTGGTCTGGTGGTGCAGAAGCAGCCACAGCCACGAGGTCTTCATGGGTCAGGGTTAGACAAGAGTGCCCTAAACCTCTGCCCTGGTGCTCAGTGCCCTGAGCAGCGGTTTTGCAAACTGTCAATACTGTTTGAAGTCAGCACCTCTGAAATCTGAGCCATAATTTAAGGGCCTGAATGTGAATATAAAAACCTAACTTGTCTCTTCACTTTGTAACTCTTGGCACGAGATCCTGAGACAAAAAGCAGAGCAGAAGCAAAGAATATTACGGCCATTACTGTGCCATGTGCACCAGCAAAATATATCAATATGTGAATACACAGAAATGAGAGGAGGGAGACAGAGATGATGTGCTTTTAATATATCCAAAGCACCAGAAAATCTTTCATGAGCAGGAACAAGATAGAGTTCATGAAAAGGTAAACCACAGAATAAATTATGAAGCTCATTCCTTTAAAGGCATGTATTAAATACCATATGTAGGTAGAGGGTTGGTTTTCTTTTCTTTCTTTTTCTTTTTTTCTTTTTTTGTGTGCTTTGTGGTTTTTTCCCAGAAATCATTTAGCTAGTTTCAGATCAGATAGTTCTATCTTCTAGGTTATACTTTCCCATGTCATATTTATTGAAGTGAAAGACATCTGCCTTGAAAATCACCAAGTGTTTTTTGTTCGTTTGTTTGTTTAAAGTATATAGGAAACAGAGGTAAGTGGCTAGATACAATGCAGAGATAACTTGAGTGAAGCCAACACAGTTACACCACCAAATAACTTCTTGTCTCACTATTTCTATTAATGCATATGCCTGTATTGTATTTAACTATTATTACATGGCAAAGGCAAACATATGAACATTCACTGACTGCACAGTGGAAATCCATGACCCAAATACTTGGGATTGTATAACCATTTGGATAAGAAAAAATGTTACTGCAGTGTGGTAGTTTCTAATTTGTGTGCATATTCTTCTGTTTTTCATATTAAAATAAATATTCCTTGGCTAATTGTCTAATCCCTTGCTACTGCAGGCAGACACACCATATGGCCTGGGGGAACTCCCCAGGAGAAGAGCTAGGATGAGGTCAGGAGAGTGAGTAGTGGTCTGAATTGGGATGGTGGCTCAGCCTCAGGTGATGGGCTTGCTTAGGAGAACGACAGAGACAGATAGAGCAGTAAGACAAAAGGTGCTTAAGCACAATGAAAACACTGGGAAATAGGAGTAGTTTTTGCCTTTTTTCATAAAGCCTCTCACCACCCAACACCAAGGGCAAACAGTAAGGGACAAACACCTGGGATCTTTGCTACTGGAGCTGGCCACTGTGCCAGCTGTCTTTTACACAGCTCTTCCACACTTCTTGATAATCACACACAAATGTCAGAAGGGCTGTGGGGGTGCACGAAGCAGTGTCTGGGCTCTACAGCCTTATGTTTTCTCATGCCACCTCTTCTGCAGTGGATCCACACTGGCTCTTTCCCATGGACTGCTACCTCAGGCACACCCTTCCATAGGTTGAAAGAGCAGCAGATAGCAGATCCCAGGGGAGATCCTGGGAGTGATGCATCTCTGACAGCTTCAGCCAGCTGCAGGCATGTTTTATACCTACCAGATTTCCTTGATGTACTTCTTCCAACCTCTTGCTCTGTGCAATATCAGAGAAGTCATGAAAGGTCAGGAAAATTTTCCCAAGTCACGTGAAAGCGAGGAATTTAGAGTGAGCCAGATGGAAGAAGAGCTTCTCTGATTTATTATGGACTGTTGGGCAGATAAGAGCATGCAAGAGATAAGTTGGGGTATATCTCTTAACCCCTTATCTGCCTTTTGGCACAGAGCATATTTCAAGGTAGATAGGTGGCCTCTAAAAAGTTTAAGTTTTTGTCAACAGCTGCCACTTCCTACACAATCTTCCCACATGCCTGCGTGCTCGCTTTGGCTGGGAATAGGAAACAACTGTTGCTACGGGGAGGTAAATGGGGGTGTTAATCATGCAGAGATCATTCCATAGAGCAAAGGCATGTTATGATTTATTTTCACCAGTC
Source organism: Heliangelus exortis (assembly GCF_036169615.1). Lineage (NCBI taxonomy): Eukaryota > Metazoa > Chordata > Aves > Apodiformes > Trochilidae > Heliangelus > Heliangelus exortis. Next base: position 39,775,843 of record NC_092423.1, read on the forward strand.
AAGAATTTGCCCCTTGATAATAGCAAATGCAATCCAAGTTCCCAGGTAAGCAGGAAAGCTCTCTCTGTGCGGGCAAGTGTGAATACAGACTTTTGTGTGCAAGGATACCTTGTAGCTCTAAGCATTTGGAAAGTGTATCTAGTAATTTACTTTATTTTCTGTGTTTATAAACACACATCTGTTATTTGAGTTTCTGCTTTTGGGAGAATTTATGATGATAGCCCATCTGCAGAAGCTCTGGGGCTTTTTTTTTTTTTTTTTTTTTTTTTTTTTTTTTTTTTTTGTGGAGATATTGCCCTTAAGGTTTCAAGGAGTCACTGGTGATTGAAGCATAAATATTAACCAGGTTGAACCTGCCACAGGCATCACACAGTGTGCAGTGATGTGACTCGCAGAATTTTGCTGCCTGATAAAGCTTATGGAAAATTCCCTCAATCGATTTATTTATGGCAAAAGATTAAACCAGACTCCAAGCAGACTGTGCTCTGTGGGTTCAAGAAGTATTTTTCTAATTTATTAGAGATTTCTTTGTTTTTTTCTATCACATTTCAGTCACATTTTTACTCTTGATAAGCAATTGGTTCCTTCCTTGGGGAGCATGGGGAGGTAGTTCCTGTCTTGAAATTCTTGGAAGGACAGATAAATCACTTGAGTTTAAGCTTTTTAAAGGAGCCTTTCTTTAAATACTTCAGGCACAATGCACACATGTAAAAAAAATTCCCACCCTGTTCCTTTTCCATTGGAAATATGAATCTTTTTTCAGTTTCTTGCAATTTGCATCTGTCTATGTTAGCGATGGGTGGAAGAGCTCTCCTGCTTCCCACTCAGCCCATCAGCATGGAGAAGGGTCGAGGCTTTTGGGGACACATCAAGTAAAGGTTCCTGGAGATGTGACAGGAGAAGACAGTGGCAGAACTCCTCTCAGCCTTGCCTGCTTGCATTCCTGCTGTCAGCCAGAGCAAAGTCAGTGCAGCATTTTGTTGAGAGCCAGCTTTGGAGAGAGGCACCAGCAAAGTGTGAAAGATTCACAGCCAACAAGCAAGAAGGTCAACAGCTTTCTTTTCTTTTTTCCTAATTCATCTCTGAGGGAGGAAAATGAGACTGCTTAAAGAATTTTCTTTGCAAAGGCAGAATGTGCTGAAATGCAACTGCAAGGAACCCCTCTGAGAAGAGATATCGGTCTTATATTGAGCTGCCAGTTGAGATTATCTGGAGTGGACATCCTGAGAGACCAGCAGGAATTCTTTTCCACTGCAGACTGATGGAGGCTTCCCATTCAAATGTTTTAAAAGCTGTAGAGAATTAAAAATAGAAGCCCTGCTTAAGGGGGAGCGACTCCTTTGGGGGGGTACGTTGTTTGCTTTGGTTTATATCTCCCTGGGTTGGAATGCAGTAAAAAAATGAAGAAATTAGAGTCTTGCAAAGAAATGTAACCTCATACAAAACCGAAGGGCAAGGAGCTCAGTTTGCTTTCTGGTTTTATAATCAGTTCTGTTTATAGTAGGAAAGAAATATCCCCTTCTTGAACTCAATGTATGCAGCTTTTCTTAGCCTTTCCCTCTTTAGGTAAACATTAAAGGAAATATATCTTCAATAATTTATTATTTTAAAGAGCTACTAATGGCAAATGCAGGTGTATACTACAGGCATGGTGGTGTTATATATGCCAACATATTAAGAGAAGGGTGGTTTTCTCATGGTGTTTTTCCCTGGCAGCATGTGTTCAAGCAAGTGAAGCCACACAGAAATGGCACTGAACAAAGGGGAGAAACATGGGGAGTGAAGGGGGTGGTTCAAAACCCTGAGCCAACTCATTGCATTAATATTTTGATACTGTTATGTGGCCTCTGGAGACACAGTATATTTCCTCGGAAGGAGGATTACACAGTAATAGGCCTTTTAATTACATTGGACTGAAATATCTTTCATATTTATTTTCTGCCTATGTTGCCCATAATTCTTCAAGGGCACAGCCTGCAGCTAATGGACAGTAAGTAGAGACATCTGAACCACCAGCCTGTAGCTCTGGCACATACGTCCCATGCTCAAGACACTCCTGTATTTTAACCCTAGAAGGTATGGAGACCTGCTTAATCTTTCTTTCCCTTTTAGTTTAATTCTCTTGTGCCCTGAGTGGTTTTAGAGGCATGGTGTGTGTTTTCTGCGCATCTGTGGATTGATCTTTTAATCACTGGGGGCAAATTTTGATATGGTGAGAATGAAATTTGCAGCTGTGCCTCAGAAATCATCTCCTCCATACTGCAGCCCAGTGAGCAGGGTGTAGGCAGGGACAGGTGAAGCAAAAATTACATCTTCGTTTGAGGGTCCTCTTTCTGTGCATCACCTTCCAGATCTTCCAGATAGATTTTTTTTGTGTGTGTGTGTATATTTTAGAAAGTAAAAATAGTCTTATGCCATCCCCTTGAGATGCTGTTCAGATGTGGGCAGATGCTCCCAGGAGAACTCTCCTTTGGCAAGGCTGTTGGTGTGCTGCTTCTGCAGCTTTTGGGGCTTGGTCTGCCTGAGGCCCCCAGTGGGGAGTTCCCTGCTCCATCACCTTAATGCTTCTGGCCACAACGTGCTGTGGCAAGGAAAGCTGTTCCCTTGGGATCATTGAGGGGCCCCTCAGACAACTCAGAGTGGGGAAGAGGGAGCAGAGCAAAAGCCAAAACCATGGTGCCTACTATTTGAAGTAGTGGTGGCTTTTGCTCTCCTTGGTTTCTCCAAATGGGAGGTCCAAGCATCCTGGCATGTACACACTGTGTAGCTTCTCAGGGATGCTTTGGATAGTGTGAGGCAGAGCCCAAGGGTACAAGATGCAGACCTGTGGCACTGGCACTAACATGGCCTTCGCTACACAAAATATGGAGGACAACAGAGCCCACTAGCCCATCACCCATGTTCCCTGGCTTTCACACTCTGAATCTCAATTGTGCAGATGGTTCTCATGGGTCACCAACCAAACCTGAGTTAGAAAGGGAGGGAGAGGTGATTAGTACTGCACTGTGTAATGTATGCAGGCAACCCATTTCAGCTCTAACAGTAAAGAAGAATGGCTCCAGCTCCTGACACCCACTACAATGGCAAATTGCTCACACCTGCTTATCGTATGTGTAAGGCTCTGAAGAGGCAACAGGCTATATAATTGCTGGGCATCATCACAATTAATCACTTCCTGCATGGAAACTGAAATATGGTAAATATATTGGTCACAACTGAATATTATCACCTGATGCAGACACGGCTCACCTCTCTCTGTTTGTTATGCCAACAAAGAAATGAGCATGATGCCGCCACCTCCTTTTCCTCAGCTGGTGTGTGAGGAGCCTGCATTTTTGTTTCTGTTCTTTCATGATATTGTCCTCTTGCTTGGGGTCACTCTGGGCTGGTTTCTGTCCTGGCTCAACTCACCTACCCAACCTATCTGAGCTCAGTGGGAGTGGGAATGCTTTTCAGTTTGTTTCCTCTTCTTCGTATGCTCAAGAGAAAATGCTTGGCTCTCAGCTGCATCTGATATTTGTCTCAGAAGAGGCAGGCAGCTAAATATTTGCTCGTGTGCATTGCCATATGGTGATCCTCTTGTTAAGCAGAATGAACTGTCCCAACTCCTATCCAGCCTAGGGCTGGAGAAACATTTCTTCAAGTTTAAAATTAACTAGACACTGTTAATGCCACAGCTTTCACAAAACCTTCTTTCAATGGCATAATGCAGAATCACTGGAATACATCGGTCTAGATCTGGGTTCAAATCTGTACTTTGTCCTTATATTCATCTGGCAATTTTTGCACAATTTAAGCAATATTCTCTGCAAAATTTAGAGAATCAGGGCTGTAGGACAAGTCTCATCTTGTGTATGGAAAATCGGGGAGTCTTCTCAAAAGAGCAATATAAATTTTTCAGTTTTAAGGCAGCCTAGGTTATGCCAAGATGTGAGAATTCTACTTCACAAAATTAGATCACACTTTTCCTGTTTTATATGTGTGTGGTCACCTAACCAGGCCAGTTGTGCTGGAACAAGAACAGCTTTTGACAACCTTAACTGTGGGTAGCTAGGTATATGGCTACATGCTATAGTTATGCATATGGCTCTACAAGGGAAAAGCAATGGAGAATTAGAGTGTCCAACCCAGTAGCTTGGGAAAATAAAGGTAACAACTTCATGGCTGATCAAACAGAATTTTCACATCAATTTATCCAGGTCAGTCAAAGAAATCTTTCCCCTCACCTGACAACGTTTGCCGTGTTTTCAAAAAGCCATCACCATATCACCCATGGAACAGCATTACTTTTACCTACATTGGTACATTCGTGGCAGAAATATTTTTATGAATGGGCTTGACTATACAAATGCTGTCAAATGACACCTGGCAGACTCATAAATAATTTGAGAAACGGTTTATCATTTTATTCTCAGTTTGAGATTTTCCTGCTCTTTTACCATGCTCTTCCCCTGGCCACTGCACCCCATCACAACACAAATCCTGTCCCAAGTGCCTGCAGTGTGCCAGCATCCAGCTGAGGGGTGGAAATGACCACTGCAGATAGTCAAAAGAAATTATAATTGTATGTTATTTTTTATCAGTTGTGCTTACAAGGCAATATCAGCAACCTTGGTTTACAGTGTAGAAGCTTTGCCAGCAAAAGCAGCAAAGCCCCCCTGTGGAGATACAGCTTATACTGGCAAAAGGAGTTGTTCTGCTTGCATATTTAGACCACCTCTTGGGATGACTTAATTTACACTGGCAAAAAGCAGCCTTTTGCTAGTTTCATTGTTTACCACATGTTTGTTTAGTGTGGATTTTTTCCCCTTTTTTCTTGCCAGCATAGCTAAATCACCTAGGAGTAGAGAGTTTTTCTCTTGTATCTGCTCAGTCCAAATGTTTCTTTCTAGGCCTGACCTTACTAATTAGAACTTGTGTTTCTGGGAAGTGAGGGAAGATGGACAATGTATTCTCAGATTTCCTGCAGGATCTTAAGCATGCAGAAGAGCAGATCCTGTCTGGATTACTGCAGGATTCCCCAACACTAATGAAATTATTCTAGCCTTCAGACGAACCACACACATACTCATTCTCCAGAGCAGTTTCTGGTTGTCAGCAGCACATGGAGCTCTCAAAATGTGGGACCAGAAATGTTTCCTATACTTAAGGAAGGAGACTCTCAAGTAGGTGTGTTACCTGCACTCATCCGATTGTGGGTGGATTCAAAACCCATTGAAACAAAAAAACATTTGACTTCAATGAACTTCAGATAAGGGCTTTGCTGCTTAAAAGATAAAAGCTCCACACTTTTGCACTGTCCTGCTGTGCTAATTCTCCAGGGGCTTCACAGGGCAAGAGCTGCTGTATGGCTCAGCTACATCTCATTGTCACCGCCAGGATTCTATGGAGCTCAGTGAAACACAGCCATGTGATGACAAGGATTTCTGCTGAACAGAATAACCTGGGGTTGTGGCTTTTCATACTATTCTGCTATCTGGTGTATGAAAGTCTCTTATGGAGACAATGTTGGAGCTGCTGGAGACATGAACCTTTTCAACTTTGGAAGCATGTGACATAATGGATGGATTAAACTGGAACAACGCAGAATTTTTTTTAACTTTCTGCAGTAATATATTATTCTATTTGACTTACTGAATTCCTCTGTAACTCCTGTATTTCCTATCCTGTCATTCTGCCTGACTTGTGAGTGTGTTGAAAACTGTTCTTTTGTTCCACCAAAAGGGCAGGAACAGCAAAGAACAGGAGGAGGAATAGGCTAGTCTATAAAACAATAGAACACCTCCACAGATTACAATGTTTCAGAAGCTAAGTATGTAATTGAGATAATTAGCAACTTCCTTTTTTTCCTGGACAATGTGTATATATATACAAATAAATATATGTATATATGTGTGTGAAGGAATTCTAGAAATCCTTTTTTCTGTAGGCAGTACTTATTCCTGCCTTCCATACAGAGATGTGTTATCTCCTATGCTCCTATGCTAGATACACAGTTGTACATTTTCAAGTCAAGCCATACAGGACATGTAAAATGTCCCAAACCTAAGTGCAACTGGATTTACTAAGGCTATCACTGAGTGGACAATGTGTCTTGAAAGGGTTTTTCCACATTTTCTGGCTGCTTGTGAGGGGATATGGTAAGGTTCAGAGGAAATGAAGGCCAATGTACACCGCAGAGTTTAATGCATCCTGGCAGATTTGATGTGCTTAACAGCACCCTCTGACACTGAAAACTGGAATGAAAAGTGGACGTCTTTTGCCTTCAAAAGAAGGTGACTACATTTAAGCTGCCTTTTCAGAATGCTCCCATAACCATGCCCAGGAACTGTATGTGAAGATGGTATTTGGATGGAGATTGCACTAAGAATTTAGTAACACAGGCAGGTGTTTCATGACAAGCATGTTAATCAGGGCCTGCAAGCTCTCAGTGGACTTAGACATCCTGAGGAATCACAGCCATTCCTACCTTTCTGTTCTTTGAGAGCAACAGCCTATCTGAAAAGTCCTGAAAAGTCCTCTTCTGCTTTCCCATCTGACGGACAGCATCAGGGATGGACAGGCTTTCTCAGGAATAAGAAACATCACATTCTCCTTTCTAGCAGATTTAAACCTCATTCCCAGATGAAAAGGTGTATCTGCTCATAGTAGCATAAAACGATGTCACTTGCTAGCAAGGCAGGAGTAAGCTGAGATCAAAACCTATAGGAGGAAAAAAGAAAACATTCACAGAACATCTATAGGAACCATACATACAAACAAGGTAGAAAACATTAAAATGGCAAAGGCATGTGCTTGGTGTTGAGTGGATTTTTGACTTATGCAAGAGCAGTATTAAAAATCTGGTGAATAAGCAGTTCCTATCCAATTATTAAAACATACAGATTTTTAGGTTTTTAAATGAAAGAGGCATTGTTTCATTCTACACTTTTGTTTGCCATGTGGCATGGCAAAGGGCAAATTTGCTTCAAAGAGGCAATATTTAATGTTTTTACTCCACAGATAATAATTTCATTTTTAACATGTCAGTGCAGATGGATCTGTGGTGACAGCTTTCCAAACAAAGCAGCTGCAGAATCTAGCTCAGTTAAATCATATAGTTGTACTGTGTATTTGTATATGTGTATATATACACACATGTATATATATACATACACATAGGCATACACACATCCATTCATAAAGATATATATATGAAAGCATAAATATATATGATACTCCTCTTGTCCAACCAAATACAATGAGGACAGAGGACAACTTGTATTTGGGCTGGAAGGGTGACACCCTGGCTGGACCATGGAAGTGCCACTGCTTGCCATTCCATTATCTTCATCCCACTGCAAAACAGACTCCTTTGTTCCAAGGCTATGTTATGAGACTTTCTGTATGGTCCCGTTGATGAAATTGGGGTATGCATCCTCTTTATTCTTTTTCCTCATGTTGGCCTCATGTTTAAATTTTGAACGGTGAACTTGCCAGATCTGGGCCCCTAAATTAATTTGTTTTGAGAGTCAATTTAGGACTCTAAAATTTGGACCCTGGGTAAACACTCATCTAAAAGGGTTAATATGAAATACAACTATCTGGGAGCCTAAGTTAAGCAGTTCATTGTTTATCTATTGGAATAAGCTCTGTTTTGCTTCAGAAGTATTGGTATTGTTTTGAGATAATTGTTTCTTGGCTTTTTTTTTTTAGTAGAGCATGATTCTGTGACTTAAGGATTAAGGCTTGTGCAGGATGTGACATGGATATTTTGGCAAGTGTCTTAGCAAGAGAGCAGACAGGCAAGGAGGAGAGCTTGGGGAATGCTTAGGAATGGGCAGAGCCAGCCTTTGGAGAACCATGGTAACATGGACATTCACTGGGGTAGCACTGGGGAGGAAATGTATGCATCAAAATTCTACTGTTCCCAGGTCTGGGAAAGTTACACAATGCCTCTTTTCCAGGTCCTGCCTAACAGCACAAGGAGATGCTCAGCAGTGTGATAGAATGATACCATAGGGGAAAATAAGAGCCAGAGACATCTGAGCCAGCCAGCCAGGGTCATGGCCTGTGAATCTACTTTTACCCTAATTCTACCTGTATAAGACTGCTGGTGTTGCCAAAACCACATTACACCTCTGGTCCTCATTTTCTTAATTTGCAGAGATAAGATATTTACTTGCTTTTATATCTACACCAGAAAAAAGACTATTCCTGGGTCCTGGCCTTAAGCAATATGCAACAGGTTCCCATGTTCTTCTAGCCCAACATAGCTTCCAGAATGAACTTCTAGAAAGAAATCTAATTAAAGCTGTCATCTCCAGCCATACTGGAAATTACCTGTTTGTATGTGGCAGAGGCAAATGGTTTCATAAGTGTCTGCTGTGTGTTTCTTAGAAAGACATCAGCAAAGTCTGGCAACTGCTCTACTTTAATGCAATTTAAATGTAACTATTTACTGTAACGAAAATCCCTAGAATAACATCATCAGAATAGCTCAAAACAGTTAAACATTATTGTAAATTGTGGGATTTAGGATCATTAACTTAGTATCATTTTTAAAAGATATTACGTGTCCTCTGCGGGATTTACAGGTTCATATTGAGCTTATAACACATATTAGCTGTGACTACTTCATTACACCCATTTATCCAATGACCTCAGACACAACAACTGCCAGCTTCACCTTTGCCTAGCTCAGAACAATAGGTTGTGTGTTATTTAAGAGAGTGAGAGATTTTTGGAAAATGATGTTGCTCCTTGCAGTAATATTTAAGGCGCATACCTTTGCAGGAGGCATGGATGTGTTTCCCAGCTGTTTTCCTCCTTTCACAATTCCTCCTGGCTGAGAAAGATTTAAGACCCAGCAGATTTGCCCTGCCTAAGCAGGGAGGGAGGGAAAGAGGGAGGCAGTGTCTGGAGATACCATCGTGATGGAATCAGAAAGGCCATCTGCACAACAAACTCTGCTCTTTCCTGGACTGAAAACTGAGAAAGGTATTTTGCAAAGCATAAATGTATTCAGTTTTGTGGCCGCTTCACCTCTGCAGGCTCCTGGGACATCTTTTCAATTTTCATGAAAAGTTATATCAGAATCACTACTGACTCTGTCATCAAGTCTTCCGCAGACCAACAAAAGTGTTTTCCCTTGTGAAGAAGTTGGGTGATGTGATTTCTCAAATAGTTTTGATTAAGTCGTGAATAAGTTTCCCACTGCAGTTGTTACGAACGTAGAGAAACTGAAATACATTAATGACAGGCACAGTCTTCTTTTTGACAATTTTTTAAATTTTTTTTTTTTAATATTACCATTTTAATTAAAAATTCTGGTAAACAGAAGACTGTGAGAGATCTTCACTGCAACAATTCTGTGTAGGGAAATGAAGTAGGAAAAATATGTAAGCAAAGCATCCTGCAGTGATTGATCCATGGTATGTGGCTTCAGGGGACCTAAAGAGCACCTAGTCCCATCCTTTAGAGGCTGTCAGGGAGGTACTCAAGCATTTGGACACACCAGAGGGAAAAAAACTTGCATGTTCAACTAATGCAGGATGTATCATTGCCTACAGTGCACATTATAAGGACACTTCTTTTCACCTACCATATGGTTAGGTGAGCTTCTCAGCTTTGGTTTTACACTGTTTTCCCCACAGAGCTAATGAGACAATACTCTTACCATTGGGAATATCCATGAAAATATGTTTCAATTTATGTAATGGTCCATCTGCCAGTAAAAGAAGCAATATAAAAACACAGAGGTCAGGGGCAGATCTATTATAGAAGGACAGCATATGGCAACACAACCATTAGATGAACATCTCACACTCTTGAGAATGCTTTAGGACTGACAAGGGGTTAAGGCAAATGTTGGTTCATTGCTAAATTCAAGACCTGAAATGAAAGAATGCAAATGCCTTGTACGTGTTTTAAAATAACACTTTTAAACAGCCGGAGGGACTCTGTGCAAGGGAGACTGAAAAGTTTTGAATAATGCATGCAAGATAATTTCCAAAATCACCCTTTAACTAGTACCACATTCTTTTCACTGTCTCCATATTCATGATTCACCGTTTGCTAATCCTGATGCATAAGGAATGAAGATAGCCCCTGTGGATAAGACCTAATGGACACCATCCTGGAATAATATACAGAACTCAACATCCAGACATGTGTCTTCAATTTAAAATAATTCAGCAATCATGTTCAACCAGAACCTGATTACACAAAATGGGACTTTTTAACTCCCAGACTTGGATCAAATTTTAAGGCCAGAAGGAAAAAAAAAAAAAAAGAGAGAAAAGAAAAAAGAAAAAAAAGAGCTATGTTTATACATTCCAGATACTGTGGTTGAGTTATCTGCACACAAATTTAACTGTTTCTTTGAGCCTCTTATCAGCTCATCTGCAACTATTTCAAATGCTTTTTCTTTACCTGCCCTTTGTAGTTCCTCAGTGAATTTTCCAGCATTCCAAAATTGTGATGAATGGATTTCCTGGATCTGGAAATTAATTAAAAATTAAGCTGACTGACCATGCTTCATAATAGTAAATTGCATCTTTATTTTTTTAAAACAGCAACTACTACAGTTTCGTTCTTTTCTTTTTCTCTTCCTAAAGGCTAAAGAAACAAAGGACCCCTGACTCAAGGCCAGTAACACCAAACCTCAGCAAATTGTTGCAGTGTCCCCCTTTTGGTGGCTTCTCTTTTTCCTGTGGTTCCATGATTTCTGTGCCAGCTGCCCTTCACCCTAGTGGACAGGAGGCTACAAGTGTCGCATCTCCTGATCTCTAACAGAAAGGGAAGGAAGACCTGATCCTTGAGTCTGCTTGTCCTTGAGATGGCCTTGCAGAAGGTCACGGGTCTATAGGCTGTTTTGTGAACAGACTTGAGTGCTGGTTGAATACCTGTGAGATTTATCTGTTATTACTCTAAGCCAGCGTTATTGCAGGAGAGAATTACACCCTGATCTAGTGTTTACACAGAGAAGGTGACTAAAATCACCAAGGATCCTCTGGGATAAGGGATCCTCTGGGCTCTTATGATTGGAGATGAAATGGCTGAGACAAGACAGAAGTGCAGAGGTCTCAGATTGCCTCTTCCCTTCCTGCCCCCCTTTACTTTTTTTTCCAAAGTTTGGTTAGTCTTGAATGAATCTTTCTTCCACTGTCTCATGATAAAACCCAGAACAACCACCTGGCTTGAGATTCACTGTCATGCTCCATTTTCCAATAACATCAGACCTATTATGGTCAAAGACTTCTTTGCCACGTTTTTTTAAAAATGAGTGAAACAGAATACAGGAAAGATCTGGGACCACTGCCTCAAAAGGGATATTCTCTGCTGCAGCTTTTCTCATTCTTCTGTCTTCAGGTGTGGGTACTTCTGGGACACCTAAGGTACCATCTTTGAGAAGGCTGCTTGCTTATGGGGGCTTGATTTCAGAAAGAGATGTTTAGTGTTCAATGTTCAAATGGTAGCTACTGCTAAAGAGTAGACAGAGTCCCCATTTCCCTCCCCATAGCCCATCCTGCAAGGCTGCCTTTGCAGCCCATCCTGCTCTGACTCTTTGAGCTCATGTTAATTACCCTCTGTGACACACTCAGCTTTCATGTGAAAAGACTTGAAATTCTGGGGCAGGCAAAAAGCTTGAAAACCATCGTGTAGTTTAGAAAATAAGTAGGCAGTTTAAAGATTTTAATTTGGGTTTTATTCATGTAGTTTTAAAGTCAGTTTCATGGTAGCTGAGGACATAAGTCATGGAGGTTGAAAACCAGAGGTTACCAACACCAATTTTGTTCTTTATTTTGGGGTCTTTCACTTAAGGGATTTCTTGAGAAAGTACTTGATCTGCATGTAGAAAAACATCATTAAGAGCATGATGAGAGGTTCCTTTTGCTCTGTCCCCAAGTGCTCTGCAACATGAGGATCCCGAGTCAAGGGCAGGAGAGCCTAATCTGTAATCTGTTGGCATCTGAAGGGTTTTACTGTAGAGCTGCGTGGGAAAATGTTCTCCCCAGTCCTTGTGAAAATACTCACAGGGATTCTGACATTTTTTCCTGACCTTCCTAAATCAAGACTAAAAGTCAAAACAAACCAAAATTTTCAACAGTTTTAGAGACAGAAAATATACTTCTTGCATTAAGATGGGTTAATAAAACCCATATTCGGTTACTTCCAAATAATTACTTCTAATGTTAATTATTTTTAAGATTAACTTCTTTTTATATGCCATACATTTTCCAAGCAAGAAATGTTCTTTTGAAACAGAAAGTGAATTTATTATTCAGAAATCATAGACATGGGATACCTTGACCATTTGAAAACATTTTCTTTTCCTTCCCCCTTCCCAAAAAAACACTTTTCAACTGGGAGATTGATCCAAATGAAAAAGTGTTCCAGGTTTAACAGAGATGTGTTTTTTCCAGATCAAACCTTTTATCAAAAAACCCCAGTGGAGGTAAAGCCAATGGTGAAAATGGAATGGCACAACCTGTTTTGGTGGGGTTTTGTATAAAACCCTCTCAAAATGGAATTATGTTCCCAGTCCCCTCCACCCCACTGGCACAGGCAGCCCTGAGGAACTGCCACATTCTTTACCCTCCTCTTCATTCCAGCTGCTGAATTCTGACCCAGCCAGCCCAGTTTTTTGCTTTTGGTCACAGAAACAGCTGATGCAGTAAACATTTCTGATGCCAACCTCTCCCAGGTCCCCTTCAAGCTGACTGCTTGTCTCTCAAGCCAATTTCAAGTTAGCGCTTCATCAGGAGAGCACAGGCCAGCACTCAGCAATGAATGTCACCGTGGTCTTTCTGGGCTGGACAGGAGCCTAATGGGTACAGAGTGGGGAGATCATGAGCTAGGGAGGGGGTTGTTTTGACAGTTGAAAATCTCTGGCAAATACACTCCACCCAGAAAACAAATTACTTGCTTCTGGGAAGATATATACACCACTGAACCATCTGCAAAGGCACAGGTAGTGTTGTTAGCTCTTGCCAGCAAACAGGACTTGTGTGTGGTGGGTGTTGCCAGGAAATTAGTACCAGAACACAGTGTCAGAGATGCAATATGTTATTTGGGTGGGAACCATATAAAATTATAGGTCTTTTTTTTTCTTTCTTTTTTTCTTGTTTGGCTTCGGTTGGTTTGTTTGTTTCCCACAAATTGCTTCTTTATGTTTCTAGGTTTTTCTTGCTCCTATATTTCTTTATAGACATCATGACTCTGTTGGGCTAGATGACTGAAGTAATTTGTCTCATTTTGTCATAGTTAAAAAGTGATGGTGATGATGATGGTACTAACCTCTCCTGTAAGGCATGCTGCCATTTACTGAGGGTGAAATTCTGCATCAACCTGTGAACCAGTTTCCAGCCTTTGCACCACTTCTTTTAAAGGCCTTATCCAAAGCTAGCAGTGACATAAATTGCTTTTGGATTTGGGGCTAAAAAGTCTCATTGCTATTTAAGCACTTTGGTTTGAAGGAGATGTTCATGCCTCACATGTCCTCAGAATGACCCTTTCTAGGTTTGTCCTGAGATGGGCCATGTTTTTAAAGTCATTCTGAGTGGTGAGCTGGTCTCACTGGGAAGAAGGGGACAATTTGCCCTCATGCTGGCTATGGTCACTGTGTATGGCTGTGTCTCTGCCCCTCTGTACAGCTTCCCATGGATTCAGGGCATTCCACAAGAAAGCTGGGGCCAGAGCTGCAGCCTGGAAAATCACTAAGTCATTTAAATAGAAACATTGCTATAGCAGTACAGGAGACTTCTGCAGGCACAGACAGAATAAGGGCCCTTGAGGAGTAATCAAAGTCATCCTTGTTTAAATTAATTTTTATTTGAAAAAAGGAAATAAATGGTGGCTAGAAATTAACGTTACTTGATAGCAGCAAATAGATACCTCCAGTCATACTGTCTTGCTTCATCTTGAAGGGGATTGAAATTATTGCTATCAGTGGTTATTGTTATCTTACCAATAATAACCAGACTATTTAATAGGGCAGTTGTATAGAAGAGACTCAGTTATTGTCCAGGCCATTGCAGTGATAGTGTTTGTATAAACACCCAATAAAATTATGGTCCTTGTCTCAAAAAGCTTACAGTAGTAACACCACCAACATCATCATTTACACCAAGGTCTATTTACAACCTCAGAATATCAATGGACACGGACTTTGCAGAGTCCATGAAGAAGTTTCACCACACCTTCTGCCTGCCTCTTGCCACTTGCTCTTGGCAGTGCCATGCTTCCACATCTTGCTTTCCTAGCGAGGGAGGTGAGGCTGAGAGATCATTCTCAGCACTGGCCTTGCTCCTGTCCTCCAAAAAAGCACGACAAAGCTTTACTCTCCCTGACCTTTCCTTGCTTCTCCTTTGCCAGTCTGACTAAAGCCAGAAGCCCTGTTCCGTGGGCTTCTGCTTCCCTGACATTTCAGGCACACATACTGGCCTTGCAGGAGAGATCCAAGGTAGCTGTTTGCCAGATCACCTCCAGGCACTCTTGTAATTATAACAGTAGAAGGATGTGCCTCTTCCAGAACACCTTCACCCAACTGCTGTGATAATTCATTCATTCAGGTGGGCTGTGGAGTTGCTCCATTCCTGCAGGTGACAATTTGAAGTGGTGGCTGGACAGCACCAGAAAGAAAGGTCTTTTTTAGCTCCCATGTTTCTCAGGAGATTTTAATTAGATATTTTTCCTCTGGTGATGGTTACCGGCTTTATCTGATTGTTCCCATCTGCTGTCCATTCCTCAAAATTCAACATAATGATCTCACTTCTCTGCACTCTGCACAATCAGAGTAACTGTGGGGGGTTTGGCACAAGGCTCTGTGCCAGAGGGGATAGAGTCAATGGGCTTTGTGTTTGTGCTGATATTGTATGGCATTCATGAGAGCTTGTCTGGGGGAGGTGGGGTGTGCCACAGGCAAAGAGCCCACTCCCCCTGTGGGAATGATAATCTGTTTTCTGTTGTTGCACTGAACATCAAAGGATCTTGGTAGTGGAAGCACTCTGGGATCTTGGTTTGACTTGGGTTTGCAGGGCTTGATGCAAGTCAAATCACTTTTGTACTCCTCTATTCCTGTGGGAGCTGAGATGTCCCAATAGAAAGCAAAAATTATGTACACTAGAAAAGTCTTGTTCAGTAGCAGCCTTTGGCCAAAAAGCAGATGAAGCACAGTACACAGGAAACTTTAAGCTTTTTGTTAGATTCCACCATGTATCCTCACTTGCAACAAGCTTTGTTCCCTTTTTTAAGACATCACTTCCACCTAAGATCCACTTTCTGGTGGCAACAAATCTGTCTCCAAGTATCTAAACCTACCACTCAGCTAAATAGAAATGCCATGTCACTCATTTCTCCTTTCATACAGCCTGCATGGCATTCACATTCTCCATCAAAAACCCTGAGCAAGATCAAGAAAAGCCACTAAGGACTAACAACTCCCAAAGAGAGTACTGCTTGCGTATCTAGGGCTTTACCAAAGATTATTTATTTGATGAAGTTTTTGAAGGTCTTCTACCAGCATGAAACAGTGATTTAAGCACATTAAGAATAGATTAATTAAAAAGCAACGTTTTTTCAGTTTCAGAGTGAAGAAAAGCTCTTAAGAAAAGACAGTGCCTTTTACTAGACCATGGAAAAAACTGTCAAACTTTTAGATATCTGAGGTCCCTCCATCATTCCTGGCAAAGAAGAAGCAAACAGTTAAAAATGTCTTGAAGGCAGAGAATCCTGAGAGATCAACATTCAGGTCTGAACCATCCTGTGTTAAGTAGGATAGTGAAGAGGATAATGAAAACCAGCCTTTTGCATCCCCAGGTTTTCTGCTGATATCCTTTGTCCTCAGCTGTGTTTCCAACCAGTCTGGTGCTGGTATTGTTCTTTTGTTCCCACACAAGTGGAGCACAATTGTTCTTATGCTGCTGCTTGTCTCTGATCTACATGATTCTTAGGCACTATTCTCCCTCCAGAAGAATGCCAACATAAAAATATTTCACATATTCCCTTATTGTGGACAGGTCAGAGGTCTGCATGATCCAATGCTTCTTCCCTTTCAGAGACCTCACTGGGCTTCTGTCTTCTTTTGTCCCAGAACCTAAGTCAAAACCTCAGCTGGCTGAGTCCCTCTGATCATGGGCCACACAGCAGATGGAAGCATCGTTCTTTCCCAGTTCCCAACTGGGGGAAAGCCACAGGTAAAAAGAATGAAAGGTGAGGATAAAAAGGATTCAGGTGAGGATGTTCAGAATAATGATGCTTCTAGCAACACACTCCAATCTCAGAGGATGCTGTCGCCATGCTCTAATTGTCTGGATTCAAGACAGGGAAGGTGCTCCACAGTGCTTTGGATTCTCACTTTTATTGCACGAATACATTATAGCTCTGAAGAAAATGTTAAAGCCATAGATTTTCTGATGTGTAAAAAAGCTACATTTCTGTACCAGTAAATTACAGGGCAATCTTCTGTAGATGTGCAGATCTGACCTACAGAAAAGGAGGGGCCCAGTTTTGAGGAAACTTGCTGTCAGGCAGTGTTTGGGGGCAGTGTTAATGTCAGTTGCACAATGTGTCCAGAGAAGCCCAAAGCAGGGCAGGACTGGCTGAAGTCTACTCATATATAGGTCCCAAATGGGACCCACCCCAGGACAGTCCAGGTGGGATGGCTAAAGGGGTCCCAGTTACTTGTAGGAGGTACAGCAGTGAAAGATACCTAGGATGTGAAGCAACCCAGGTGTACAGAGACATGTCCTGTGGGCTTATGAGCTGAGACATGGGTCAGAAGCTGGGCACACACTCCAGAGGCACAGAGTGCCATGGAAGCTTTAGTGCTGAGGAAGCTAGTAGGGGTCACAAGCAGTGGGTTGCTGCTGCTTCCAGGGGCAGAGGAGTGATGAGCTTTCTGGTATTCAAGGAGGGAGAAGGAAGTGCATTTCAGTGTCAGGAGGAATCCTGGCAAGTCATCCCTGCTCCTCCGAAACAACCTTTTCTTCATAACATCTGAGACAGCAAATATTTTATGGAGAGTTAAGGTCACCTCTGAAGTTTTGACCTCATTCCCTTTGAAATTGGTTAAGATTAAGTGATTTGGCTGAACCTAGCAGATGGTGCAGTAAAATGGACAGGACTCTCCACCCCCTCAGCCTCGCAGACAAGGAACATGCAGTACTGGAAGTGGAACAGGAGCCCCAGTCCTTTGCTGTTTGTGACTCTTAGTACAGAGACAAACTCAAGGACCCCCAATCTCCTTCACGTAGATGCTGACAGGAGCTTTCTTAGACACCCACCACACTGAAACAAACCCTGATCTGAAAACTTCCACAGTCAGAGCATGCTTGCTACTTCTGTGAATGGGAAGAAGAACAACAAAACAGTGGGTTTAAAACAGCACTGAAAGAGGCAGCATTAATACAACAGCCCTGGCCCAGGGAAACTGCAGACCCCAGACTGCAGGAATGATACTCATCTCTGAGGTCACTCAACACCTACTTTTCAGTGCTAAGAAGTTCATACTTAGGGGACTACTAGAACCAGGTAAAAAGACTGCACCTTGCCTAAAGACATTACCAAAAACAAGCCCAGTGCAGGACTGATAAATCACAAACAGCTTTGTGGCAGACTATAGAGAGCTCCTTCTGAATTTCTTCCATTCCGAAGGAGGGCTGTGGAAGCTTCTATTCCACATAAGACTAGAGATATCTGCAAATTACCCGGGGTATCCTCTAGTTTCACAGCAGTTCAGAGGAAACCCTAAAGCTTTCAAACTCATAGAGACCTTGAGCATGCTTGCTCAAGTCCAGCATTTGGTTGAAATGCCAGGGGGGACATTGCAGTATCACCAGGGAACTGACTCCAGAGCCCTGGAAATCCTAAAATGTCCAGGAGCTTGTAATTTCTGCAGAAAAAAGGCTAAGAGCTGATGTGCAGAACAAGACATCCATTCAGAAAAAGTTGTGTGAAGACAGGTGTGTAAACTTTATGACAGCAGCTTAGTACCTTCCTTCCTCAGACCAAATATATGACCTTTTGGAATCCAGGAACTCTTTCTAGTCATGAGTGCAACTTTTTGAATCAGGCATGTGGTTGCCACCTGAGTTAAGATTTATCTTTTTGGGCATAGTACAGTTAAGTCAACCTAACTTGCCAGCAAAAAAAGCAGGTTTTGTCAATGCAAGTCTCAATCCACACAAATAAAAAAAGCTCTTAATATATTAACTAATTAATAGGAACAGAAGGGAATGTCTCAAATGGCCTCCTAAGGAATGCTTTCCTCCAATCAGACTCATTGAGTTTGTAGTTCTAAGAGCACACAAAGTAAAACATTAAAAATATATGAAAGAAGTGGTGTTCTGTTTGGAAATGGTCCCTACAATGCTGCAACCTTTCCAGGTATCATATTATGGACTATGTTCATTAACTTCTTGCTTGTCACCTCTGTGTATAACTGTATCAAGCTTTTTCAGTGCACAAGAACTTTTCAGGAAAATCTTCGTAAAAAAGAAAAAGGAAAAAAAAATAAAAGAGAACAGCTTAGATACTCAGATCTGGCAAAAGTTTCACATTACACAAGTGATATGGATCTAAAAAACCCTTATGTTATTATCTAAGTAGTTTCCAATTGTTCCTGGAACTATTACAGCATAAAGACCATTGCCAGTTCCTTAGAGAAGGAAACTTATTAGGGTTGCAGGAATTAGCTGAAATTGAAATTCTCTGACATCCTCATGAAGACAAAAAGGTCTGGTTTATTGCAAACAATTCAGATTTTAAGAGATTATGTCAGGTTGTAAATGTCTGCACAGTTGAGGGAACAGCTTTTCTAGTAATAATGTATTTCTAATTTTCACGTAGCAAGCCCTAAGAATTGATGACTAGAAAGACATTATAGTAATGGGGAACACTCTCTTACAACATTAGTACAGATTTTGAAGTTGTTACAGAAATTACTCTGCAAGAAATTTGCAAGCAAAAAGCTGGAGCAATGATATAGGCAATGTAAGGACTGTTGAGTTTGGTACACCCTTGGCAGGAATTGGGGGTCAGAAATTGTCCATATTCCTTCTTGTATTGGGGCAGAAGACACCTGCCAGGACTTTTTTGCAAAGGCTCCTCTGGAGGTGCCTGCAGCCATTGTGAAACATCTGGAGCCACACACATCCTGGCACCACAGCTAAGAGAATCTGGGAGTGTCATTGCTAACCATGAAGTCTTTTAGTCCCCAGAGATCCAAAACAACCTTAGCAACAAAATGAAGCACAAGGTGTGAGACCAACTGGGACCTACCACAAAAAGTCATAAGATGATTCCAGGCAAGACATGATGGCTTTATTCATCTCCAGCGTCGGCAGGCAAATCCCTGACTTTGTAATTCACCAGAAAGAGCACTGCCCTACCTGGGGCAAATTTTCTGATTTCTGACTGTTCTGTGCACTATACCCCCGGGAAGGTCAACCAACAGATAGAAACTGCTAGGTAGCCACAGCTGCTCCTTTGCATACAATCGACTGATAGGAGCTTTCAGACAGCATCCATATGGTGTTTGAGACATCTTTCTATCTGCACTGGGGGAGAGGTTGCTTCTGAAGACCCTCTTAGGACTATGCAGTGGAATTTAAACCTTAAATAATTCAATGCCATGATTATTTTTCTCTC
This sequence comes from Heliangelus exortis, assembly GCF_036169615.1. Classification (NCBI taxonomy): domain Eukaryota; kingdom Metazoa; phylum Chordata; class Aves; order Apodiformes; family Trochilidae; genus Heliangelus; species Heliangelus exortis. Next base: position 39,795,475 of record NC_092423.1, read on the forward strand.
TTCCTTTCAGACCCGCCTTATTACTTATGACAACATTTATGACCCCTCTGAAATCCCAATTAAGAATTGTAATAAGAAATAACTATGGGCTAGTGCTGGTGATTTGTCTTTCCTTGTAAAAATAGCCATCTTTTAATCACCTAGACAATATGCATGTGTAGTGTGGTCTACTTACTTCTAAGTGAAATCAAACAGAAATCCAAGTGCAGGCCAGTGCTGCCAGCAGATTACAGCAATTCTCTCAGCTTTAAAGAGGGTCTGGAAGGAAGGGCTTTGTCTTACAGTTTGCTGGTTCTGTGCTATCCTTGGGGGCATGATATATGGCTAAGCATCATGTTATGATATAACAACACAAATATAATTTAATAACTTGGGTGTCAAACGGCTAAGATTTATGGTCAAGGAGGCTAAATGTTCACAAAGGATTGCTCCAGAGATGCAGTCCTATTGGATTAAGAGAGAAAAACTGGCTAACACAACATTTTAGACAACGTATCTCCGTGTGGCTGGAGGCTTTGGATTATTTTTTGAGCTGTATTAATATTTCCTTGTTGCATTTCCAGAAGCTCTCTTTCTAATTATAGTTTCCTGGATTCATTCTGCGTGAATTAAAAGCACATTATTATTTTGCAACTAAAGTGTATTAATTGTGCGCTGCTCTTTTTTAAGCAACAGGCTGTGGAGTGGTCCAGATGGGGGTCTTTTCATCTTAGTGTCACTGCAAATGTTTGTGTGAGCAGCTTGCAGGGTCTCTGCCTCATAAGAAGATCCAATCTATGATGAGTGGGCAGATGCTTTTTATTTTCCAGCAGAAAAAAAAAAAGAAAAAAAAAAAAAAAAAAAAAAAAGGAAAAAAAAAAAAAGAAACAAGCTTGCTGAATCCTTTCCAAATCAGTAAGCTGGAGGTGGGCAGGGGCTGAATGAGGATTTGTGGGCTGGGAAAGGGCTTTTCTGCCTTCAGAAGTGTGTGCTGAAGTCCCTTGTAGTGTATGGTGCTGAGTATTAAGGAGGTGAGGGAGGCATCCAGTGTTTCTCCCTATTATGCATTGGCTGTTTCATCTGCTCATCTTACCCCAGAGGAGTCATCCATACATTCATAGGGTAAGGTCATCTGCAGTCATGCAGAATGTGCCCAAACACTTATGAAATCATGAAGATACCAGTGTATACATGAGATTACATGTGCCATGTGGTTGAGATTTGGGTCAGCACTTTTCTCGTTAGGTAAAACTGGGGTTGGTTTTGATTTGTCCTTTGTGTGGTTTTTTTGCTGTGGTTTAGAGACCAAGTTCTGTCCTCAAATCTCTTTGCAGGAAAATAAGAATGCCACTATTTTCAACTGAGTTTTTTGGTTTTTTTTTGTTTTTTTTTTTGGCAAGAAACAGGCTGCTGTTTGAAGAAGGCCCCAAGGGTCCTAGTGCTTTTCCACCATTAAAATTCATAGCTTCTTTGGTTTCCCTCCCCTTGTCTCTCTTCTTTTCCTTATCTGCCTCATTTCAGTGTCCAGAGCTAAATTTCCAGCCCAGCCACAGGCTGCCTTTGTGACCCTGGTCAGTCACTTGCCATCCTCCATTTCCCTGTCTGCAAAATGGAGATGCCACTACCCTAAGGGAGGGTCAGGAAGTTGGATGTCATGCAAGGATGTGAGGCAGCTGCCTCCTGTAGCACAGGGGGACTCAGATACTGTCAGTTTGCCCACTTACCCTCTATTTACATGCTGCTTCCTCCTCCCTCTCACCAGTGACTCCTGAGCCCCAGAGGGATTTTGCTGTCCTGAAATGTCTCCTCCACCTCCTGTCTTCCCCAGACCTCCAAAGAAGCTCCCCACCAGACTTGTAACTTCATCTGCAGGCAAGGGAGGCAACAGTTCACCTTCCAAGCTTGGCAAAGCATTTTGAGAGCCCCGCTTGATCAATCCTCTCTCAAAAGGCTGAGGGATGTGCAGGGCAAAGGGGAAAAAGGGAAGACAGGGTTTATGATGTATTTATTAATTCCAGCCCCAGCAAGAAACTTTCTGGTAGGGAGGGGAACCAAACAGCATTTCTTTCTTTTGCTGCTGTAATTATTTTGTTTATGTTTGTAAAAATAATAAAAGGTTTGAAACAAAAATTGGCCTAGGGCTTGAGCCAGGCTTAAGTTTGATTTTTTTATTTCTCAGTCTAACTCCTAAAAAATCAGTTACTCTTTACTTCAGCGTCCCTGTCTTGCCTGTGCTGATTTACTGGCCAGTTTTACTACTGGTGTTGTAATACCAGTATTAATAATAATATATAATAGGGATTGCCATTGCTTGTCAGCATTTGAGGTAAGCTACTTCCCAACAGAACTTAGTCACTGTATAGCAGTATTAAACACCAGCCAGGCAGGCTGGCAGCAAAGTCTTGTGGCTTTTTTTTTTTTTTTTTTCTTTCCAAATTGGTTTGAAACAGAAGTGCTGAGGTATTAACAGGCTGACTCCTGTTCTTAGCTCTGCTGTCAGAGTGGTTCCAAAGAATGTTTATCAATATGGTGATAGGCGCTTTACATATATATATATATATATATATATATATATATATATATATGTATATATATATGCTCCAGCACTATTTGCGCCCTCCGCCTGCCGATGCTCCGCGCTTTTTGCAGTTTTTACTACGCAGGTTTCTAAGAGAAATGCTGCAAAGAGAAGCGTAAAGAAACGTAAAAAAAAAAAACAAAAAAACCAAAAAAAAACAAAACAAACCCAAAACCAAACACAAAAGAACCCCAAAACACCAGAGGAAAATAAAACAACAACAACAAACAAAAAAAGTCCTTTCGAAACCCAAAGTTTTTTATTTTATTACCGGTTAGTCCCCGACTGCACCGGAGAACTCCGCGCTCCGCCGCGCCCCCCGGTGCCGGGCCTGGTAGGGCCTTTCCGGGCCTCGCAGCCCCCGCGCCGCCACCGGGGGGCGATGGCTCCGCGCCGCCGCCGCAGGGCCCCAGGGCCGCCGCCAGGTGGCAGCGCCAGGCCGCGGCGCCGCGCTAGGCCGCGGGGCTCCTCCGTCAGCGGGCCCCTTCCATCCCTCCGGGGCTCCCGCCTGCCCCCTGCGGGTTTGTTACCTCTGTTGTGGCCGCGGGTTGCTGGGAGAGGCGGCAAGGAGGCTTGGGTTTTAATTTGAGCCGAAGTTAAAAAGCTGCTGTCATTCGAATTGGCTGAGGAGTGTGGATTTGTGGAGCCCCTCTCATGCCGAGCATCTGAGGGACCTGGGGTTGTTCAGTTTGGAGAAAAAGGAGGCTGAGGGGAGACCTTACCACTTTACAACTACCTGGAACGAGGGTGTAGCTACATGGATGCTGATTTCTTCTCCTAAGTGATAGGATGAGAGGAAATGGCCGCAGTTTGCAGCGGAGGAGGTTTAGATTGGATATAAGGGAAACTTTCTTCACCGAAAAGGGTGGCCAGGAACTGGAACAGGGTGCCCAGGGAAGTGGTGGAGTTACCATCCCTGGAGGGATTCAAAAGATGTGTAGATGTGGTGCTTGAGGATGTGGTTTATTGGGTGGACTTGGCAGCGTGCTAGAGGAGCAGTTGGACTTGATGGCCTTAAAGGTGTTTTTTTCAACCAAAACGATTCCATGATTCTGTGACTTAAATAGAATTGCCATCATTTTAATAATGTGGAATGAGAAAAGTAAGAACATTTGCAAATGGGGAAGAAAAATCCTTGTAGCTGAAGCTAGAATAGCCTGGGTAGACCAGGGACACACATCAGGACATACACTGCATGGGTAACACCTGCACACATTCTGAAACATGCTCTGGAGGCAGAAATGTTTTGAGAGATCCATGGGCCAGACTGAGAGGTGTAGGGGGTCCTGGCTTAAGTTCTAGCTGAGGTCCTGCTGGAGATCCTCTGAACCATCTGCATTACAGGCAAAGGCAGATTTTGGTCCTCTGACCAATTAAAAGATGGCAGTTGAAGATTAAGAAATGTTTCAGAAGGACAGAAACAATCGAAGTGCAAACAGATTGCACCAAAAGTGCGGCGAAGGATTTTGAGATATTTAAAAGTATGAGTGAGATGAAAGGATGAGAAGTCAGTGAGGTACAGGTGCCAAAAGCAAACCCTGGGTGAGGAAGAGCCGATGACCACAATGACTCCAGTCAGAGCATCTGGAGAGATCCCACTTTCACTTGAGGGGAGGACAGCTGAGGGAGCAGGTATGTGCAGGGCCAAAACTCTGCCTTGGAACTTCGAAATCAGAAAGCCCCCATTTAAAGACACCTTTGGTAAGGGGACCTGTCTTTCTGCATAGTATTTCTGCAGTAAAAATAGCAGATCTATGCGAAAGATTTCCTAGAATTTGAGAGCAGCTGATCTACCCAGAGAAAGGAGCAAAACTGGAGTGAGGGGTCTGCTGAGGTCCCTTCCCTGACAGGCAGACATAAGAGCTTCATTTAGGGAGAAAGAGAAATACTGCCCAGGAGATGGAGAGTGAAACCAAACCATCACTTCACTGTTTGGACACCAGGTGGATGTACAGCCTCACACCAGGCAGGGTGGAGGTGAGCAGGCCCCATCTAAGGACTGTCATATGTGAGGTGGCAAAGCAAGACCATTTCATACCCCAGTGCACCTTTTCTTCTGAGAAATAAACCAGCAGCAACTGAGGCAGTGACAAGACAGAGAGGCAGACATCCTCAGCAGAGGAGGAGCTCTGCACCACAACTTTCATGAAACTGCAGACAGGGGAAAGGACTGCCAACTTTCCAGTCCCCATGGGCTCAGAGTCCACTTGTGCACCAGCTGGATGGGGATCAACTGCAATGTCATGCCAACACCTCTGGTGAGCTGGAACTGGTCAGACTCTGGAGGGGAAGAGCCCTTACGTCCTCCAACACTTGTGTGGGGTGCTTCAAGAGCATGGTTGTCAGAAGTGAGATGTTGGGTGTGCTCATCCTTACGCACTGGTCACAGCAGTGAAATAAATCATCTGCCCAGCCCTGTCTGGTCAGAGGAGACCAGCTGAGCTTGCTCTAGCTGTGGCAGAGAGCAAGTACAAGAAGGACCAATAGGTCCAGCATCAACTGTCATTCCTATATGAAAATTGTATCACTGGAGAAAGGAAAGCCTGAGGAAGAGGCAGTCTTGGCTTGTGATACCAAGCTATGGTATCTGCTAAGGGATATGAGGCTGATCACAGGCTGCATGCAGCAGAGGAGACTGAGGCCACCTCCTCCAAGCATCTGGCAATCTCTTGCTGAGCTCCATCTTCCTTCTGAGACAGTCAGGCTCATTCAGGAAATGCCTCAATTGGTGGAAATGTCCAGATGCTTTGCACATGCAGCAGAGTACTGCTAAGCCATAAGGCAGCTGCCACATAGTGGGGTTAGTCAGAGGTCCCAGGTGGGCATCTGAAAGCAGAAAGATTGCTTAATCCAGGCACATACCATAAAATATTGCTACTCTGTGGAGCAACGTGAGATAAAGGGTGATGCTGGGAAAGGAAATTCAGCAGCTTCACTGCTCTGAAGCCTTCAGCCTGTAGCATTTGTAAGTAGAGATTATGTGAATACAGAAAGGGGAAATGTCTGAGCTGAGAATGACCCGTTCCCCGTGCTTCTTTGATGGGAACATTTTTGCCAGTTTGCCTTTGGCTGTTAGTGAAATGTGCTGTCTGACAATGAGCAGTGTGGTGAATAAGCCATTGTGGACTGCACTCAACATTAGACTGGAATGAGAGAAAATGACATTGCTTGTTGTCTCTACTGAGCCTTCACAAATCTTCTATGCAATAAAAGACACAATCTATCAACCTGCCTAAAAGGCCTTCTCAAAGGTAGTGCCAGACAGTCAAATCAGGCACTGAACACAACAGGGTACTGGAGGCAGTAAAATGTGTAGTACTTTTGGACTGGGACAATCATCAGCTGCAAATCCAGCAGTAGATGAGGCCAGTCCTATCTGCTGAGGATGGGAAGGCAAGATGAAGGTTGTTTGCTTTTTTTTTTTAAGTGCTAAGCAATTTCAGAGCTAATAATATGGGAGGGATCATTGAACTCAGCATCCAGATACTGGACTCCTGGTTTTTCACTAAAGATGTAGTCAATATTGTCAGTGAACTATAAGCTTTTATGTGCTTATTGTCTTTCTACAAGTAATTCTCTGAACAAGTTCAATGTATTTTAAAATTTTTTCCTTCCATTGGCTGTGTAAGGATCTGCATCTGTATACACCTGCACTGAAGTAGTCTAAATGTCTAAGAGAAGGGTCTTCTGCTATGTGTTATGTCCATACTTCTCACACTGGATAAAGACAGACAGCCAAAAAGATCCAGTGGCTTGGCATGGCATGAGTGCCCAAAAGAGGATAGATTTGGGACTGTACACTGTGTGCAGAGTGAACAGGAGGAGCCACTTAACTGCATCATGAGATACAGACTTGATCCTAAATAATCCTTACGTGGTTAATAAACCACACTAATTTTTCACTCCATATCCAAGCAAGAATGATGCTGCCTGAAGGACACTCAGTCAAAGAGTGAGAATAAGACACTGCAGTGCCCTTGGCAAGCTCTGGCTCTCATGACTCTACTCAGACAATGGACCACAGGATTCCTCAGCAGAGCTGAATCCAGTTCTGCTTTGAATGGGGATTTGATCACAGAGTACCTTCAGTGCATTGGGAAGCAGGGAGTCAGACAGGCAAGGTATTGTTAATCAGTGGAAAAGCAGGAAGGTAGCTCTGCCTGACAGTGTGGGAACATGGCAGTGGAGCCCCCAGAGATCAGATAGCAGCTGAGCATGAAGATGGATGGGTCTGAGAACCTCAGATATTTCCCTAAAGAGAAAGTCCATGTGGTCCAGCTTAATAATGCCAGCAAATGCACAGGAACACTTAAGAAGTTCTTGCACAGAGCTCCTAAGAGCCATGCATTTAAATGTACATGTACATGTACGAGTGACTAGAGCACGATTAAAAAAATCAAATAAGGACCCCAAAAAATGGCAACAGCTTATGCTATAATGTCACTGACGATCGTGGCAGGCTTAGAGTGACAGTAAAAGGCAAACCAAGGAAGCTGTAAATAGTAGGATGAGATGGTCACCACACTTGAGATTATGAGCCAAAGCCAGAGTGAGGAGTAATGAGTACAGCCCTTTACAACCATCTGTTGAGGCTTAGAAAGGTGACACATAGCCAGGGCCAACAGGACATTGCTCAGCAGCCCAGCAATCTGCAGCAGATCTATATTATTACAACCTTGAGCTACAAGTTAAGTCAATAGCAGCTCATGCTTTTAAATGCCAGCTTGATCTTTTATGTGTCAGCCAACAAGGAAGAGCCATGTCCACCATCTTTGAGACAGCTGGGGTTCCTCACCAAAGAACAGGGAAGCAGACTGTTCTGCCCAAAAGGATTTATGCTCCTGGAAACACAGTATAGCTCTATACATCCCTTCTCTGTTACACATTTACAGGTCTTGAGTGAAACACAAGAGTTTTCTTTTGTAAAGATGTGGGATTTGGGTCAGGATTCACATATTTAATAGGAAAAAATGCTGAAATGATGTTCAGTTGTCTCCTGTCTTTTTGATGACTGTCACATGTTGGCACCAGTTCAAAGACAGCCAAGTCCAGTGAGGGATTCTCATCTCTGAAAGGCAAGAGGCTTTTCTCCTTTTCTACCCATTTCTACCTGACTTCCTTCCTCCCCTGAGCATGCCACTGCAACCCTCTGTCATGCAGGCTTTTGCCCAACGAGCAACAGCACCAGCGCATGGCAAGTGATGCAACTACACAGCCAGGGATGGGACCAGTGAGGAATTGGGCCTCTTTTGGCCCAATTGAGTCACATCAGCTCACAGCATTTCTTGAGGCCATACATATCCCTAATGCAAACTGGCTGGCCAAAGCCCAAAGCAGCAAAGCACATACACCTCAGCACAGGAATCATACTTCTTCCCTTCAAAGCTCCTATGCTTTCAGTTCATTTACTCTACTGGATGAGGAATTAAGGTCGTGAAGCCCGGGGACTGGATTACTAGTCTCAGTAGTAGCAGAGGGCTTGGTGCCTCAAGAGGATCATTCAGCCCTTTGTTCCTCTGAGAGGCTCCCAATTCATGCTTCAATGTCTACGTCCTTTTGTAGAGAGGTCCTTCTGTGTGTGTGAGATATATTGTGGTCTGTAAAGAGCTTTGGGTTTCACACAAAGATCCACTATAGTTGAAGGCTTGCCAGTACTAGTGTGGGATTTAGAGTCCCCAGCCTTTAATGAAGGCCTAATGAAGGTCTGTGAAAAATTAAGCATTCTCAGCAGTTCTGGAGAAAAATTACTTTTTACAGGATTACCAAAGACAGGTGGTCTTCACTGCAAAATGCCTGTCCTTTCCTTTGCTGCAGAGTGATCTGTACTCGAGGGAAGGAGCAAGTCTGCCCCACACCACAGCTTCTGAGGTGTTTTCACTAAGGTGAAAATCAGCAGTGTGTGCCGTACTAACTTCAGCCTTGAAAGTCTGCTGGATTAAGCAATGGAAGCAGACAAAGAGCTCTCTCAGAAATGCCGTGGGTGACAATTGTCTGTGGTGGGTTCATTCATCCCAGGGCAGTACTGTATGTGGGAAGCCAGTGCGGGCTAACAATGCCACAGCTGCCTTCCCAACCCACACACTGGTCATGTGTGGGTCCTCTTCAGCAAAATAAAGAAGAGGGCTGAAGCATTAGTTGTCTTTCACCCCATTGAAAATGGCTACAAAGCATTAAAGCCTGGCTGAGTCAGAAGACTCACCAAAGTCAGTGTGAGGGTGTTAAGAGGCACAACTGTTCAAAGTAACTGGTTGGGCAGAGGAAGGATGTTTGCAGATTGTTCTCTATCCAAAATGGCAACATTAAAAGAGTTAAAAAACTAAAATTGTGGATATTCAGTGGTTGTTTAGAATGAGTGACTGAGAAGTTTATGTAATGTATAATTCAGAGATTATTACCATTTTTCTTTTTAATCCTTGTCCTTTGCACTTTTACATATGCCTTTTATTTAGACTTCCAGAAACTGTTTTAAAATTTTTTGTTGGGGGAACTCTTGAAAGCTTCCTACGCTAGAGATCAAATACCAGGTAGTTTAGTCTTCTGCTCCTAGTTAATCTGGTTATGAAAGCCTGACTTGAATCTTCACACATACCATGAAAATCAGCATTTTTTCCTACATATAGATACACACAGACATGTGTTTACCTCTACAGACACAGGCCCTGTTTCTGCAGCTGCATAGGAAAACACTCACTAAATGAAAATTCCTTGAAGCAGAAAGTGACCTTGCTTCTGTGTTAGGCAGTGCTATAGTATGTTTAGGGATATTTCCCTGTAAATTATTATTCCAAATAATGCCCACTTGCAGTGAAAATAATGTATTAATAATGAAAAAAAGCAAAAGTATCATGCAGATAGCACATGATCACATCCACACTTTTCTCTGCTGTCTCTGGTCTGTAGTATTGGATCTTTAGATGCCTGACTTTAGGCACTTCTCACAAAAGATTCACACACTAGTTTCAGGGCATGTTTTGTACACATTCTGATGCAATTTGAAGCTCACTGTGTTGGGATGATTTGATGAGCTTATCAGATCCGATCGTCTGCACAATCATCCTGCTGCACAAAGAGGCTTTCTCCCAAATTTACTTTGTGGTTATTTTCCCTCCTTCTATGCCGTGGTCTCTAAAAATAAGAATAAATGGACTTCCTAGTTTCCAAAGTCAAAGACAGCATGAATTGATATTTCCCACCAAAATGCAGTGAGACGAAATCAATAACATCTGCAATAAGGCATAATGAAGACAAAATTATATCTCTGCTTTCCCCAACAGCTGCGAATCTATTTTTAATGATCCTCATTTTTGGCAGTCAGCTAAACAACTTTTAAAATGTCCTCGAAAATGAATTGTTAAGTAGATCAGCAATGCAGAACAGTGAAATGCCATTAATTGCAGCTTCTTCTGTGTGGTCTGTAGTACTTGGCATGAAAACACTCTCACTCTATAGCTAGACTTGAAAACATATGTGGCACCCTAGGGCAGTTAGAAAAAAAAGAAGTGACTTTAAATAGGTGACTTAAAAAATAATGCACTGTGATTGCTACCACTGATCTGTATTTTTTTAGGTAGGGTTTTTAGGGAAACTCTATCTGTTTTCACAGGCTTGCCCTGTCATTCAGTGATACCACTCTGTATGATGACAGCTTTGTACACACATAACCAAGCTCCTGGGCTTGGCCTCTCGGGCTCTCAATGTACCTTTTTGGTTTGAAAAAGCTGGAAGAGTCAGCTTTCTTGTGGCACTGATGGAGTTCATCACAGTGAGGTCCAACATGGCATTTTAAACTTCAGTGTAATGTGTATTTTTTTAAAAGTGCAGAGTATACAGTGACAGTGGAAGTGGTGAAAGAGAGTGGTGTATTTGATTATTCTTCACACAAAGTCACATAGGTCATGCTCATCTAGGGTGAACAATGTCTCCTGGCAAGTCAGAAAACAGGAGAAAAGGGCTTCCCATGGGATCTGCTTGTGGTGATGCTATGCAGTGTGAATCAATGAAGTTTCTATGGGGCTGTGATTATTACTCATCTTGCATGGTGATTTGAACAATGCTGACCTCCCTGTTTGCTGAGATTTGCTCTTCCTTGTAGCTAGCAATGAAACTGAGTTCATGTGTACCATTTCTGTCTGGTGCAAAACTGATCAGTACTACATTCACACCTCCTCCCATTGCTCCACAAGCTGCGTGTTTCTTCCCTAATAAACCTACAATCCAGATACAGGTATCCATGCTGCTCTTTGGAAGACTTCAGATGAATGAATGGGATTTCTTTCGTCGTCTGTTCCTTGGAAAAGTCTGGAGGGGAGGATTTGACACTACACCACACTCAAAGCAGCAGGGTTCATTTCAAAATGAACACAGAAATGGTCACCAGAATCATTCAGCAGTACCTCACTTTATAGCCACTCATGATTTGGTTCTTTTTTAAAAATATCAGGTAAGTACTCAGACACTGGAAGTACACACCCAATCTCAAACTTCACATACACATGGGAGCTGTTCATTTGGCATCTGTATTTACCATTTCCCTCTGCTCAGTTGACCCAGCTTCTCTGTTAAGGAATTTTAATACATCCCTTGCACTAGTGTGCTATTAAGCACTTTTGTGTTGATGTCAGTTCCACATTCAGTTGACCATAGTGGGCTTCTGGTCTTCTTATTTTCCTTGGCTGAATGGTGCTTGGTTTCAGATTGTTTAAGTCAAAAAAACTGGTCAGCAGATCATCTACTTGTACTTGCAGTGTGCAGACAGAGAATGGGTTTGATCCTGATTTTCATCAGTTTCCAATTCCTGCTTCACACCATTCCACTGTTATTCTGCTCAAATTTTGAGAAGTGTATTTCATGTCATATAGGGAGTGCAGTGTTGCCAAAATGTTTCCTCAGTGGAAAAAAGTACTGCCACGTTTGTCTTCCATGTTTATCTTAAAAATCACAGCAAATTAAAAATACTCTTTTCAGGGTGGGAGGGAACATTAATCTCTGCAGACTGTTACTGAATCCTCAATGTCTTTATCTCCTCTATCTCTAGATATCAAAGAGTTTATTTGTATGTTTAGAAAGCAGTTGCTATGGTCTGAGTTGATTAAGCAGGTTAGGGACAGACCACACAGTGCTGTGTTACAGAGATTTTACTTTTATTCACGTTAAATGCGATTTTTTCACTCTGCTGAAGCAAAAATGGCATATTTAAGCATATATAACTCTTGTTGCTCAGTGACAGAACACCATAGCTTCCTACAGATGGAATATTTTTAATAAGCATTTCTAAAGTGGTCTGGTTACCAGGCAGTTGAGCCTCTCTATCTGTCCTCCTCAGGCATTCCTTCAGGACAACTATATGGGATTATTTGTTTGTTCTGCAGAGTACACAAATGCTCTTCCATGCTCCCCGCAAACCATCCCCATGTCAGTCTGAACCCCAGTTTACTTTTGCATTTTGTTTTTGTATGTACTAGTAACGGGTTCCTCTGCAAACTGTTCACTGCATCTCTCCATTTCACTGTGGGTAAACACAATGCTGCCATTTTTGGTAACTTCAGTCTTTTTATGGGAAATTAAAAACTTACTCTGAAATTCCTGCACAAACAGGCAACCGTCTAACTGGAAGGAGAGTATGCTATGTATCAGGAGAATGATAACTTGGGTATTTGGAAGGAGAGGAAAAAAACCTGCTTAAAGACATCAGGTTGCATATATGATCTCTCACAGAGGAGCATTACAAGGTACAGGCAATGAATCAGAGGAGCATCCCATTGGCACTGGGGAATTTTAATGAAGAGAATGAAATTCTCATCATGTCTGAAGCAGAAATTAACATGCATCACTTTTTTCTTCCCATGGCTCTTACTGCCAGCTTCAGCTATTTTGAAATATTTGGGGCCAAAGCAGGAGCAAATCTCTAGAGGGAGGAAAGCTATTAACATCGCCAATAGTTCACAGCACAGCTTTGTTTCTTGAAAGGCACAGTCACGGCGGGAGGTGCTTGGTGAGGCTATGGGATGGCTGTGTGACTTTGAAATAATGGCCCCAGGGGCCCTGAGCCTACAAACCATTTCTCATGCGACTGAGACACCCCTGGGCTATGGCAGAACTCCTTGTGAGAGCCAAGGCTGGCCAGTTCTGGCCTCACCTCTGGCACTGAGAAGATAGGAAGCCTCAGCAACCTGACCAGAGTTCAGAGCAAGCTGAAAAAAAGCATTTTACCTCCCAGACTACACAGCCCAAGTGACATTTTTGCTCATGGCTAGGCCTGTGGTCGTGTTACCTCCTGAAGAGACAGGGTCTCTTTTTTTTTTTTTCAATAATTTTTGGTCAAAATGGTCTCAAACAGACACTCCTCTGCTGCACTCGTGTTCGGTGCTGCTGAGACGGGAGTTTTAGTGAAATTCAATTCGCATGGTTATAAAGAAAAAGTTTACAGTAGAGGAGCTCTTTCATTTAGTTCTTGTTCCAAAATATTCTGCCAAACATTATGAACAAATCTGAGGCAATACAGGGGAATATTAGTACCAGCACAGCTAGATGTTTAGTATCAGAATTTGCTATTCAAGATCTGAGACTGGCAACCTGTCTCCAGTAAAGCATGCAATGTATTTTGGTATGCCAGAGCAGTTGATTTCCTTAGTGCAGATATATATAAAGGGCAGAATTTGTGTGTATACCATATTTGTATGTTAAGGGCTGTGAGGTTTACCCCAGATTTTCCCTGGAAAGCAAAACATGTGGATGTCCCATTCTGCAGGTCAAAAATAGCAACAATCCAGTCCTGCTCACTGAAGCTGGTAAATAGAGGAGTCAGGTGTATGACATGATCACTGCACATGGAAACTGCAAAGTACATAGTTCACAAAAAATATCTGAATGTTTTGTGCAATAATATAGGTGGAATTGTAGGATCATAATGTTTAATGCTCTGTATGGAAAATGGCTTCCTTTGTGTATTTCTGTGTCATATCCATATACAGAGGAGGCTAGAAACACTTAGTTCCTACTCCCTGTCAAATTCTGTAATGCCATAATTTACTTTTCCTCACCCGAATAAAGAAAAAGAATGTTTAATTTAAATTAAGGCTTTATTTTAGTTTAAAAATCAGTTAACACTCTACATCTGCTCTTCAGTCCAACTTCAGTTTCGATTATTCCATATAATTATTTCCTTCAATTTTTACATCTTTCCTTTTTCTGCATGAGAGACCCACATAATCAGTAAGGGAAGCTAACTGAATATATATGGGCAAGAAGAAATTATTAGAGGCAAAGTGGTGTCAAGTTAACACCCAGAGCAAGTGGAATAAAAGAAATCCATTGTTCAGTTGTAGTAGGAATATGATTGTGTGCAGTAGGCTACAAATTTCCACTCCATTCAGGAAGACTGTAATTTTTAAATCTAAGCGTTGTTTTCAATTAAGTCTGCTCAAACCTTTGATTTAACTGTGTTTACCTGTAATACTAATAAAAAAAAAATAATGTAGTTGGGTTTTACTTTGATTGTGGCATCTTTGTTGGCAAACAAGACATATTTGTCCTTTTATGGCAATTTAATTTAGGACAACCGCTGAGATTTCATGTCAAAATAACATGCTAGTAACATGTCATCAAAACACCTGGGGTGACTGGAATGGCCATGTAATCAAATACTTTATAATTTAAAACAAAATGAAAATAAAATAATTGCTGCTTAATACTGCCAAGACGAAGGTTAAATGTAATCTACCTAAAAGCTTGTGTGCTGCTAAATAAGAATAATAATTAAAAAACAGTCCAGGATATCTGTGTTCCTTCATGTTTCTACTGGCAACCCTGTGGTTAAGTCAAGTAATGATTGATTTTGAGAGAATTATAGCTATTATAAACTGTAATCAGCAGAGGATGAGAATAATTACGCAGAGAAAGGGGAAAAAAGCTGAAACATGGCTGAGCAATATTCTGATTGATGGCAAAGTCATTTCCTGGCTGTTAATGCCTGATTTTTCAGCAGTCAGCACAAGCTCTAACCCTATGGGGGAAAAAGGAAAGGAATGGTCGTGCTATACAGAAAACTACTGTCCTCAACTTATCATTTTCATTAGAGATGGGTGAACAGGCTTGGAAAAAACCTGCCAGCTACTGTGGACCATCTCTGTGTGAGCTTGTGGTGAGCAGTTTTCCAAGGGCTGTGAGTTGTGCTTTTGGTTTGCCCCGCAAGTGCCCAGTGAGCTTTCATCCCCTTCAAGCTCCCGCACCCTCAAACCTCACTAAAGCACCCTGGGGAGGGTATTTTTGTGATATTACAGAGCACCAGAAGATTTGAGCAGCTCATTATGACAGAAGTCTTGTCTCAAAGAGACACTCAGATGGTCTGTCTAATCTGAAAAGCCTTCTGTTAATAAAACTCAGCTGATCCATCAGTTGTCTTTGGCATTTTGGTTTCCCCAGATGAAGTGACTAGCAGCCTCTCCTGCTTCAGGCCAGTCAAATGTTGCCCTTTGTGTCCTGTCTGCAAGCTTCCCTCTGTGACAGCTTACATCTGCTCTCTGCCCAGCCTCAGACCTCTCCTCTTTTGCTCTCAGGAGAAAGACACGGCCCCTCAGACAGGGTAATTACCTGCCCCTGGCCACATTGCCACGTGCGTGCACATGTGCAGGCGATATGTACACAGGCCGCAGCGAGCGAGCACCATGGGGGGTGGGATGAGGAGCAAAAAAACCAGTCTCTCTGATCTTCCACGAGCCTCTGAAGGAATGTCTGGTCGGGATGCATGTGCATTTTCAAGTCCTAAAATAATTTTAGTTTCTGTTTTATGCTCCATGAGGTCACGGAGTGGACAAGCCTACAGAACAGTGGCCTCCAGTTGACAGCCGTGTGCTTTCTGAACTGTGACACTTCCAAAAAGGAGACTAATTTATCTTATCAGCCACGGCCATAAAAGAGGGTAAGGGATGGAAATAGATTAGAACCCATAAAACTGAGGGAAGCAAGACAGCTGCCATCCAGGAAGGGACAGACACTGCCCTGCAGGGTCTTGCTGACTTTGAAGAAACTTGTGGATCCATTACTGCTGGCTCCATGGATTGTCTCCTGTCATGGGAACTCTCCCATCCCGTGGGAGCACCCATAGAAGCTCCTGAAAGAGGCCTTTTTGAGATCCTCCTTTTTCAAAGATCATGTAGGTACTGGATTTTGAGAGCCAGCTGCATGCCAAAGTACACTGCTTGTCTGTGAACCTGTGCCAAATGCTTCTATAGACAGTTTTCCATCTGCCCAAGAAATTATGCCTACATAATGCTTAGCACTTTCTGGCAGATATTGAAGTGCCATGGAAAAACTTGGGTGGTGGGTTTTCAATTAATTACAAAAATCCAAATTGTCCACAGTTTATAGTCCCGACCATAAAGTGTGCAATACCAACTTGATATGAATGCTGTCTCACAGATTTTAGTGGAGATTTACCAATTGGTGAAAACAGATGGAGCGACAAATAAAGCTAGCAGCTGTCTCCTCCCAAGAGCAGGTCAAATGCATCTCAGCATCATAAAAGTACCAGAAAAGAAGGGAGATCAGCAGAATACACGTTAGAAACATAAAGTGTTTGTAATTCAGACTTGATAGCATTGAGAGTCTTTATTAAGGATAGTAAAAGAAACAAATAAAAGGAGAAAAATGAACTACTTACAAACAGTGTACAAAGTCAAGTCATAAATCCTTCTACTGACTCACTTGGAGGCTCAGTGAAGAGATCACTGCTTTTCCGTTCTTTAACTCCTCAGGGCAGTGCCTCTGAAATCTCTACTCTGCCATGGGACCCTACAGAATATTGTCCAAAGATGGGACAGAAGATCCTCTATTTTCTTCTAAGCCAATTTACTAGTAACTTACTTACATCTCTGTTTAACAAACTCTCTTCTTTGGAATTGGTGGCAATCATTTGGATGAATACAATGGGATGCAGAATTCCTTTACTTTTTTTTTTTTTTTTTTTTTTTTTTCCTCATGCTCATTTTGTGAATATGATCTCAGGGTAAAATACTGAACAATGTGTGGATCACAGACAATTTATTGAACACTGTGCTTTCAATAACTCCATTTCAGTAGCCAGGAGGAAGCATTCAGGTGTGCAGAAGATTTCCTCCTGGCGATATGGTGGTTCAGACATGTTCTTTCCTAGTGTGAAGTACATTTGCAGCAAGTGTTGCCCAACATGCTTTATGCAAATAATGCCTAACAGGAATGGAAAGTCTGATTGGTTTCAGTGTTTAATCATGAGCATGTGCTTAAATTTCTTGCTGAAGCTAAGGAGTCAGTAGGGGTGAAAGCTCTCAGGGTGATGCTTCTGCAGATTGCAGTTTTCAGTCACAGGGAAGTCACAGGGCAACAAGAGTGCCCATCTCCCATGTCACCCATGGTGACTGCAGCATGACATGGAGTTGGGTTCACCTGGACTCTCACTTTGTCCCCTCAGTCCTCATGACCTGGGTGAAGCCATTTCTCTCAGGCAGTTTCATACATGGTGCCTCATGCATCTGAGTACTTGCAATGAGACTGATATGTTTAAGACTGTTGTGCTTTTCTGTCCTTCCCTTCATGATCAGTGATTCCTCTCAGGCTTTCTTCATTGTGCCCATGCTGGGCCACGAGGAGCCTGTCCTGGTGCTCTGCTTTCTCTGAGACCTTCAGTGTGAGCACAATGTGCACTGAAGAGCAGAGCCACAGCTGAGGAGTCACAGGGAGGGTGGATTAGGAAGAGGTTTTGGTGGTGCTGCAGAGAGAGAGAGAGAGACAGAGTGCTCTAAGTCCCATCACCTCTCAGTGAAGGCTTTGGGACAGCAGACAACTATGGCAAATGGTGTCCACCAGGTTCTCTGCCTCCTGCTTGATCAGGAGTCTTCTTAGTCATAATCCATTCCCTGGTTTTGGCCCAGACTGGCCAACTTCCCAAAGTCACATCCCTCATCCCATTTCTAGAAGATTACCAGCAAGATATCTCCCTCTCTCCTCCAGCCACGTCCAGAGTTCCTGGATTAACAGATGGGCTTCTTGGGACTGAATAGGGCTCACTGGATCTGGAAACATGGTTTTGAAATATGGTTTGTTCAGTCTGCTTGGAAAGCCATACACCTACTCAGGCATCCAACATAGCATACGTGAACCTATGTTTAGACCTCTTCTTTCCCCCTTCCTGGTTTGAAACAATGCCTTCATGTTGGGAAAGTTTTAGATAATCTTTGGGTGGAAAATAGTGTGCAAACCAGCCCCATGGGCTGATTTCAGCCAAAGGTGCCTCTGGAAGCCAAAGCCAGCAGAGCTGCCAGGCATTTCCAGCTACCATGAGGTTTTGTTATCTGGCCACTTGTTGACCAAAAACTGGACCAAGACCCAGACACCGAATATTTCTCTCTTTGCTGGGAAAGGGCAGCTTAATACTTTCCTATAAAGTACAAGAGCAGCAAGCAAGCAAGTTTTGGGTTCTTTTTGTTTTTTTTTTTGCTCCCTTTTGGAAGGAAATTGTGAGTCATGGTTCCAACAATCTGAAACACAACAACACTGATGGCCAGATCAACAAACAGGCCAGCAGAAGGCCGTGCAGAGCAGAAGTGAACCAACAGCCAAATGTCCTTGCCTGAGCAAATGCAGCTTTGTGAAACTTTGTTGTCCCAACCTCTTCGGATGCCAAATGTATTCACTGAGTAAATGAGGCAGCTGGGTTGTTCCTTTTCAGGAAATGGCCCAGGAAAAAGTTTCTTACAGTAGGTGACAGGCAGTGAAGCAGCAAAGTGCAGCCAAAGCCCAGCTTGCCAGAGATGTAACTTCACCCTACGCATTCCACTACTGCTTGGATGTTCCTTCAGCTTGACCTGCTCTTCTCTTGCTCTCCGAGCAAGTTTCTTGCCAAGGTTTTCTCAAGAGTGCTCTTAGACAACAAACAGCAGTTTGTTCTCTTACACAGGGGCTTTTTCACCCCTGAAAAGCCTTTTATGTCACGAGTGCAGTTAGTTTCCCACTGGCACCGTGCTTCAAGAACAGACATGGAAAAATGAAATCAGGAGATAACACACAGTGCAATGTAATGAGGGCACCAGCATAAAGACATTTTTGCATATTTTTAAAAGTGCCAGATAAATTCAGTTCCATAAAAGTGACAAGAAACCGATTTAAAGAAAAAGGAGGAAATTTTCACGAATCATTTACATTCTGAAATCTACAATAAAAACAAGCAGGTCCTCCAAAGCTGTATCCTCTTGTCAGCACACAGCTTAGTGAGTAGGCTACAGCTTGAGGCTGGGAGAGGAGTAACACATCTTTTGTTCAGAGAGAGCACTAATGCACCACACAGGGTGCTGATCCCATCCTTCTGCCATACTGGAAATTTGCTGCCTCATCTGCCATGCTCAGAAGTCAAGATTTTAGCCTACAGTTTTCTCATGCTCTAGAATAGTCTCCTGGAAGCCACCACAGCTTTGTCTGGTTTACCACAAGAAACGTGCACAAGCCCAGCAACAATTCCTGAGTCCAAGGGAAGCCCCAGACAGAGCCCTGCTCATAGGATTCTTCTTCCACTTTAAGTCTGCATCCCCCAGCAGTCATAGAAGGTTTTATAAATACTACATTGGAAAGAATTTTGGTTCTGCTGTATTAAGGAGAATTTGCTTTTGGTCAGATCATGTAGCTACAGAGAAGAGGAGTCACACTTCCATGTCTGCAGTTTTAATTTCAGATGGTCAGTGGCAGCATTGGTACAAAAACTTCTTAGACGTACATTTACACAATGAAAGCATCAAATATGGCCAAAAGAAGCAGGGAAACCACTCCTTTGTACAGCTTTGTAGTTCTTTTTTATCCTGAAGTGACAAAACACATAATAAGTTACATGTGACTTGGTGAATTTTACATGTACAAGAGTTGGCTGGGAAACGTACTTTATCTGAACTTTGTGGCCAGTGGCCAAGTTAAATAAACCCAATTAATATTAATTTCCCTTACCCCTTCCATCCCTTTCCTGGTAAATAGAACCAGCTCTGGGATTTCTAATGGTAAGTTACCTTTGTAGTGTCTGGTTTAACCTGGCTACTATACATGTTTTTCCACTTTGAGTCTTTTTTTCTCTTTCTTTGTAAACTTGCAAAACTTCAGAGTAATCACTGCATCCTTGTAACTTTTATTTTGTAAGAGTATTTTGATCTCTTAGTTCATGCTTAGGCATAAAAGCAACATAATCTAGCTTGTCAGATGTGACTGAAATTGTTAGCATTTCTTATGTTTAAGAGCCTTGGGATGGTGTGTGACTTGAATGGATATGAAGATATTTAGCAAATATGTCTGTGTTCCAAAGTAGAAAGAATAACTTATTACCCATGCAACAAAAAAAAAAAAAAAGAAGCCAGGCTACAACCATGTCTCAGCATTAGCTCTGGTACCTTCCAAGAGTGCTGTTACCCAAGAGAATTCTAAATTTAGGTGCTTTTTTATGAAAAATTATTTTGTAGGGTGGGTGCTATGAGTATGGGCTGAAGTTTGTATGGTTCATATTCTGTTTGAGGTTCATTATCAAAATAGTTGAGCAAACAGTCACAGATGTGAAGTCCCTGTGCTATTCCCCATTTTTCTTATGGAAACGCCTGAGACTCCACACTCTCTTTTGTCTCCATGTGCTGGGAACAGGACCCAGCTTGCCTGATGTGGAAAGCAGCTTATGCATTAGCAAATGTGCTTTTAGGATGGAGCTAGGATTTTAGTAACATGGATCAGGTTTATTCAGCCCTCTCTACAGGTCTGGCTGAGGCTGGGGGCTTCCAATGCCTACAACATTCATCTCTGGGGCCACTTTGCCAAGGATAATCACCTTGTTACTGTAGCTGGGGCCTGGGGATAACATTCAGGAGAACAGAATCATAGGATCATTTTGGTTGGAAAACACCTTTAAGATCATTAAGTCCAACCATTAGCCTAGCACGCTGCGGTGTCCCTAAGTACAATAATTCTTGATGTTTCTGAAGGAGAAAAAGTGTGCTAGTCATTAGTGATGTGCTCTGAATAAACTGAGTCAACATTGGGATACAGGAATGGTTGCAAGGACACGCCAAGGTCTGCCCTATCTGGTCGTCTGCCTCTTGGGGTGGCCAAGAGCCCCATGAGAGGACAGGGCAAACAAACTCTGGTCCTCTGGAGAGCACTGCCCAGCACCCTGCAAGCTGCACAGGCTTAGACAAGATGAAACTTTGGGTTTTCCCTGCTTTTTCTAGACTGTTTTGTCATGGAAGTGACATATACTACAGCCGGGATCTGACCAGATTTTTCTTCTCAAGAGTAGACACTGATGACTTTATTTAGCCTTGCAGTAAGTGGTTGAAATAACAAACCTGATGAAGCCACAAACCCACTTCATGTCCCAGAGCCCCATGGTAGGATGTCTGCAGAGCTTTAAAAATGCAACACAGAAAATGGAAAGTTTCAGCCACATACAGAGCACTCCCTCAAGCCATTGACCATTTTGGATCATGCTAGAAATACATTTCCTGCATAAAAAGGAGAAGTACATTGCCATAGAGGATGACTGCATTTTCCCCTGAGGGAATTTCCACTTTAACTGTGACATGCAATCCTTTTGCAAACCACCCTGTCAAAATACTGAAGGGCTTTTTCACAGAAGGACAGAGCATCTGCAAAGCTGTCAAGAAATGATGTGCCTTTGCTTCAAGTTAAAGAGTAACGTATTGACTCTCAATGTGATTAGGATGGACTTCTGCCCAGAGCAGGGAAATTGGCTTTGAATGAAAATTACTCTTCAGGAGTGCCTCTTCATTAATGATATTATTATTATTTTATTTTAATGTAATTAGGGTTATGTTCTTAAGTCATAATTGTCATCATTACACTTTTCTTAAGTCAGCATAGCATTACATTTAATGATCTTAGTAATGACGCAAAGGAGCTGTGAATCTCACCTGCCACGCACGGATGGTGCCTTCTGTTTCTGCATAACGTGGCTCTGCTTGGAACAGAAATTGTCCTTGAGGTGCCTCAGAAATGTACTGTCTTGATCATAATAATTATTTGAAACTAAAAAGCCATCTGGTTAAAATCAGGACCTCTTATGTGTGTTATGTATCTTTATAATACATTCTTCCTCGCCCCCGGGAACATTAGAAAAACTGACATGTTTAAGCATTTTTCTAGTCATAGGATTTAACAAACTGGTTTTTAATAGCTACATCAGGCAATGAACTATTTGTGCCGAGCCTGTGGTGACCATTTTCATGCAGAAGTGGGATGTGTGCTAATGAATCTCTCTGTTCCGAGGACCTTGGGATCCAGAGAAGGGCTCACCAGAGAGTCTCAGAGGGTAAATTTTTAAGTGCATTTTTACCCCTTAAAAAAAGGGTAGCATAGCAGAATACTGTGGAAAAGCTGACCTTCCAGTCTTGAGAAATAAGGATACTACAAGCGATAAATGAATAAAACTCTGTGTGCCCTCTCCCCCTCTAGTACAGTAGCAATGCTGCTAGGAACAGCTTACCCTTCAATTTAATTGCAGTCACTCATCCATTTTTTTAATCATGACATCACCCTGAAATGATTAGAAAATTGTAAGTGGGATGTGAACTCAAGCAGAAGCTTATGGACTGCTCACTGTGTCAAAGGAACAAGAAATGAGGTGACTCGTGTCATCTTCCAACAGGTCTCCCAGTGAGCATTTGTGTCCCACGCGACACTCTGGCTCTTCATCTTTCAAGCTGCTCCACAGCAGATCAAGTGGAAAGAAGACTACAGCTGGCATGTGAGAGCTGGTCTGGCCAGGGAGGGGAGAAAAGTGAGGCCACATTTGTGTGACAGGACCAGTAAAGTGCCATAGCAACCCAGTCAAGCACAGATCAATGCTGAGTTGATCTACAAGGAAACCAGCTCTGGTATAACTCCACAATTACCTCCCCCTTCAAAAAACATGCCCATTAGCCTTATTTGAAAGTAAAAAGAAAGAGAGAGAGAGAGAGAGGAAAAAAAAAAAAGCCATTTAATTCTCCCAGAGGAAAAAAGATTAAGGAAAAGATTAGCCTGTATGCTTCCCACAACAGGCTTGGAGATCAGCTTTTTGAGTGTGACAGTCAACAAAGGATGATGTCAGACAACTTTGAGAAATGCCTGATCAGGGTTCTATCATAACTCACTGTCTTGTAAATATGTTTAATTTCTGTTCTAACAGAGTCTGTCTTCTAGCAGAAATTGCAGAGAGTTGTGCATTTATCCTCCACAGAAGTCATAATGCTTCTGGAGGTTACAGACAGACATTACAAATGCCTCCTCCAAGCCTCACTCACTGCAAAGTTCAGTGTCATCTGGCAGCAAAAAACATTAATCACTCCAGAGAAGGGCATGGTTCTAAGCCAGGCAGGGCTTGTATCTGCTTTCCAAATAGCTTATCCTAGCAGTTCTTTTTATTGAGACTGATTCCCCATAATTTGCTAGTTTGGGGATATAGTCCATTTGTATTTATCTTGTCCTGTAGATCTAATAATTGACATTTTTATTGTATTTATTTTATGAGCTGATTTCTTAGTACCTAAAGGTGTTTTTATTACTCCTCTTTTGCCCTTTCCTTTAGAGTACCCAAAGTATACTGAGCAGGGGGGAGAAGTTTTAGACACACTTTGTAGAGAAATTCATTGGCTGATTAGGATTATTTCTTTGTTTATATCACTTTTGTGTTTTCTGCTACTCTAGTTGGGACCAGAAAGCTAACCATCCCACCCAAGTCAGAGGCTAGGCTGAAGGCAGCTCAAATTTAACTTCATTCTCTGTTTGAAATAGTGAAAATGCCCCATCCCACTGATATTTGGAGACAGGGACCTTACACTGAGGTTGGCCATTGCACACCTTGTCATCCTTCTAAGGATATTTCCTATGCTGCAAATAATTCCCTGAGAAAAGTTATTTCTGGTGGAGTAGATTAGATACAGTGATGGAGAGCTGGGTGAGGAATGATGAGATGATAGAAATCATTAGATGATTTCTTACTCTTTGCTTTCCACTTATCATCATGTAACGCCTGCAAAACATGATATCCATAATTCTGGATTTATAAAAAACTATCAGAACACTTCATGGATTTTCTATCAGGCTGAATCTTGCATAGCAAGATGAGCAGTTATACCTTTAATTTGTTATGGAAGATGACTTACTTACCAAAGGAACCCTCACCGAGAGTGAGGCAAAATGTCATAAAGTCAGCCTCTTGTTTGGGCTTTGATGGTGAGTCTGTGAGTTAATGGTATCCATACCGCTAGGATTACTCTGAGTTTGTCTTAAAAACATTATCCACATACCTTCATTATTGCCAGTTAGTGCAAGATGGTATGAAAGATGATCCAATTGCCTGGGGCCTGGAGGTTTCTCCAGCAAGTGAATGGATGTTGCCAGTCAGAAACCTCCACGTTTCAGGACTAGAGAGGCCACTAGATCTACAAGCCTGACTTCTTGAATAACACAGGCCATAACTTTTTCTCTGTTACTTTTATCTTCATAGTATCTCCTTTCTCACAAAGGGATTCTTAAGCAAGAATATGGAAGAACAAAGGGAAGCAGATCCAGGGTCCCCTCACATCAGTCACGAAGTCCAGTGGAGCAGCGATATGGTAAGTCAGTATCTAAGTATCTTTTATTCTCAGACACTGTTAGTCTGAGACAAAAATGGCCTTTCTGAAGAGTATTTAAGCTCTATTAATGTTGAAAATTCAATATAGCTGTCAGTGTTGGTGTTTTGGAGGCAACCCTCCCTAGGTGTGAAATGGGCCCTAGCCTGGGAACAGGACCTGGGAAAAGGGTCCTTCTATAAACTGTGATAATTTAGGGGACCTGTGTATGTCCTGTGAAGGGATTCTCAATGCTATTTCTATCAATTTCATTTCTTAACATTTGTATGGTTGCTTATATTTTGTGGCATTTAAGACCAACAGTGATTGCTACAGATGTCCTTCATAGGACCATATCTCAGTATCTTGAACTGGCTGCTTGAGTGGGTGTCTGAGGGCCAGTTCTGCAAACCAGAGTGTCCCCAGGAGTGGAAATGGGAAACCAACCTTCAGCTGTGGAGGATGTTTTGGGCTATTGGTGGCTGATCCAAACTCCTTCGCTGTACAGAGGAAAGATTGGATAGCCAAGGAGAGAGCCTCATAGCTCTCTACGGACACTAGGGACACAGCCTATAAATCCAAGGTGATATACTAACACTTTCCAGGGGAATCACACTCTTTCCACCTGTATCTTGCAGTAACATGATTAAGTCTTTCCTTATGAGTTTTGTTGTGCAAACAGTCCACCACTGTGTGACAGGTAGCTGACAGAGGAGGATTTGGTGAATTCAGCTAATTTGCTGAATCACAATTTGAATTTCCCTGCAGAAATGTCCACACAAGGCTGGCAGATACAGCACAAGACCAGTGGGAGGCTCATGATCTTGAGGATAAGTTGGATACCTTGAGATATCTCAAATGGAACAAGAAGCCCATATTTATGGAATGAACTGAACTTTGTATAAAACCTACAGATATCCCCTTCCCCTCTCTAGGCACTTGTCTACAGTCCCATGAGCCCAGAGGGTGCCTGGAAATTGAAGAAGACCTTATGGAGCAAGGAGTGCATCAGCTCCATCTTGTGCTGGCATCTTTAACATCTGGACCTATAACTGCAAGTAACCAGTGACAAGGAGACAACAGCTAAGCATAATATCAACATTTTGTTAACCATGTTTGCAAAAGCAACCATCCCCCTTCACCCCTTGCCCTCACTGCTGGAGCAGCTTCAGCAGCCTGCCCGGAGCAGGGAAATGGTCTCACCATGGGGGGAGAGCAGCAGCAGCCTCCTCCACCCCCCTGAGCTCCCCCAGGGCATCCCAGGGGCAGGCTGGGCCTCTCGGGCTCCCACTGCTCTCCTGGTTGCTGCTGCTCTCCTCCAGCCACGGGTGCAGATGTGGCTTAGGGAAGTGCCGAGGTCTGCAAATTCCTACCCCTGAGTACCCTGTTTGGGTTTTCACCGACTGCTGTTGATGGTCACAAAATAACTGGGCTCTTTCTGAGCTGAGGATTATCTCCTGGTGGTGTGTGTCACTGTGTGTGGGACACATGGTGCTTGAATGAGGCAACCTCTGCCATGTTTCCCCAAAGCCACTGAGCTGTTACCACAAGGAGATGCCCCAGCACTGCATCATTCGAGCAGGCAAAGTCACTGGCAGGGCCACATAGTCAAAAAATGTGTGTCTAGTTTTGAATAGAGAGAGATGCTTGGAAGGTAAGGTCGTTTTCCCTATCCACACTCAGAAATTAGTCTCTGTATTTGAGCTATGCAATACATGCCTATGGAAATGTTGAGCCTGATATGTCTGTTTGGACAGAACAACTTGTTTCTTGTTTTGGTTTTTTTTCATTGTTTTTTGGGTGGTTTTTTTTGGGGGTTTTTTTTTTTTTTTTTTTTTTTTGTATTTTTGGGGTTTGGGTTTTTTTCGTTCAGATGGGTTGGGTTTCTTTGGTTTGGTTTTGTTACTTTGTTGTGGGGGTTTTTTTCGGTTTTTTTTTGTGTTCTCACAGGAGCATAACAAATCACTTGTCCTGGGAATTTGACAAACTTTCAGCCTATCCTATTCATGGCAATGGCAAAAAGATCTACATCAAAAGATGTTGATACAGGATGCTGTTGGTTTCTGAGGCTGATGTGCAAACATTTCTAGATGTCTGACGTGCAAAACCCAGTGGCAGAATGGACAGTCCTGCCTTGGCATCAGCTGATCAGAGAGGAGAGGATGAAGCCATCACAGGGAGGAGGCTGTGCTGCTCTTTAACTGCTACATGCAATGGTGGAGCTTTTTTGCCCTGCTTTTCTCCAAGGTAGACCATGCTTCAGTGCCTGCAGATGTGCACTTGCTGGGCAACAAGATAAGAACAATTAGCATGCAATAGGAATAATAGGAAAGTATTAAAATTTAGCAGTATCATCTTTGTTTAAGTTTCCACTTTCACCTTTTCCCATCAGGCAAATTGCTGTGGTGTTTAATATACAGAAAAAACATTTGTGTTTGATGCAATACTGTGATTTTAGCCTTAATGCATATTCTTGGCTTGTCTAACCACTTGTCTGGGGTGTTGTGAATCTCTATAGCAGACTGATGCCTCTTCAAAGCCATCTGGAAGATCTACCCACTCCTTTTTTTTTTTTCTGTCCTGCTCTTTTAATTGGAATTGCTGGCTGGCCCTGTGTATCAGAGCAGTACAAAGGCTGAGAAAACAGAGAGGTCTTACACTAAACCATTCGAAAGGGCAGCAGGAGACATCATCCATTTTGTGTATAGATATGTTTAGATAGATGTGGTGAGCCATAAGAAGTGGATGCCTTGACAGGTTACTTTTCAAAGACTGCTGATTTGCAGTGACCTCTGACTGCTCTCAAAACAGCTGAATTCTGCAGATTCTAGTAATCTGAGAGAGAAAGTGTTTTGATGTCAGCTGGGTGTAAAGAGTCTATTGCTGCCCTGGGTGTCTCAGCATCACAAGGAAGAGCAGAACTGGGGAAAAAAGGATGCTGTAGCTGGAAACTCCCTTCTCTGATTTTGTATGGGGCAACTTGCTGTGTTTGCAGGACAATTCCTGGGTGAAAACCATGCTCAGATGTTGTCAGTCCCCCCAAGATACACGTTGCCTCCAGAATGTGTGGAAAAACTCCCTGTTGTACGATGCTTCCCTGATTTGTGGAAGTATTTTAAATGCACAGCATGTTCTATTCCACGTTGTAGTCACAGTTCTGTTGAATGTAGACATGTAGGGAGGTAGAAACACCACTCTTTTCTCTCATCCTACCCTACTGATTAAAGTACTCAAGGTAGTGTAATCCTTTTCAATCTCTATTGGAAATCTGTCAGACATGTGGAAGCTCTTGTAAATCTGGAAGTTTTCTTTTTTTGTTTGTTTGTTTTTGTTTGGGGTGGTTTGGTTGTGGTGGTGGGGTTGTTTATTTTGTTTTCTTTTGGGTTTGGTTGTTTATTTTTGAGGTTTTTCTGTTTGGTTTGTTTGCTTGTTTTGAATGCAATCACATGGTTTTATGAAAGATATTTCTCCTTCTAATAAACTTTGTTTCTGTTCTGTTCTTTTATTCTGGGCTGCACGATGCTGAGGGCACCTGGAAAGGAGCTGCTTCCACCTTTCTGCCTGGCCTCCTCAGTGACCATCCCAGTTCACCCATCAGCCACCATCTGCCACCCAGCCTCTCTCTGTCTTTAGACACACGCTTGCAGGATCCCAGTTGCCCTCTGCCCCTACCATGCACTTTCAATTTTAAGGGATCCTAAAAATCTGCTTCCAGATGTTCCCATGGAGATAACATACAACCTCCCCATACTTAATGTAATTATATCCCTTTAAAAACACAGTAAATTTTTACTTATCTATGCTTGCAACAGGCATGGGACTAGAGGGGACAGGCTGGCAGCCCGGTGGTGCAAGGGAAAAGCCTGAAGGTGGAGTACAGATCCTATGAGGAGAGGCTGAGGGAGCTGGGGCTGTTCAGCCTGGAGAAGAGGAGGCTCAGAGGAGACCTCATCACTCTCTACAACTCCCTGAAAGGAGGGTGTAGCCAGGTGGGGGTTGGTCTCTTTTCCCAGGCAACCCTCAGCAAGACAAGAGGGCACGGTCTCAAGTTGTGCCAGGGGAGGTTTAGGTTGGACATTAGAAAGAATTTCTTTACTGAGAGGGTGATCAAGAATTGGAATGGGCTGCCCCGGGGAAGTGGTGGATTCTCCATCCCTGGAGATATTTGAAAAGAGACTGGATGTGGCACTCAGTGCCATGGGCTGGTAACTGCAGTGGTAGTGGATCAAGGGTTGGACTTGATGATCTCTGAGGTCCCTTCCAACCCAGCCAGTTCTATGATTCTATGATTCTACACAACGTGTAGAATCTGTGGAGCACAGGCACTGAACAAGCCTGTGGAAGGTCAAGGAGAGCCCCCAGACACCTTTGATTCCCGTGGCTCAAATGTAAGAGTCCTGCCCCTTGCAAATTCCCAGCACGGCTGCAGGGCAGGCAAAAAAATACCATCAAAACAACCAGGTAAAGCTTTTAAACTCAGGAGAATTTAAGTCTCAGGCAGGACTTGAGCACGCTGGGCTGCCAGGCAGCCTTTGTGGAAAGATGAAGGATTTGCAGTTAAGGAAAAAGCAGTCTCCCTGTATTTCAGAGTAGGGTGTGAAGCCTCTGGGGACTGCAGCACCAGAGAGGCAGCTGCAGGGAGCTGGTGCTGGGGCAGGCAGGGAGGGCGGCAGGAGAGCAGCCTCCTGGACACCAGCCTGGGCACTGATGGAGCTTGGCTGAGATGTGGCTACCAAACCTACTGAGTCTGGGTTGAACACACATGGAGTGAGGCTTTTGGTTTTGTTACGTTTTTTTTTGGTTGGTTGATTGGTTTTTTTTCCCAGGGGCTTGATAAATTGGGCAGATTTGGAGAAAATGTCTGTCTGAGGGGTGGGGGCAGGTCTCATCCATGTGGTCCAGAGAATCATCCTGCTCTAACTTCTCAGCTGAGTGGCTGAAAGGTTTTCTTTTTTAATCCAGGCAAAATTTACCTCTTCAGTCCACCTCTCTCATGCAGGCACCTGGACTATTTCAATCAAGTTTCTGGGAAAAAATACACTCTGAGATACCAATCTAGAGGAGAAAATTTCAGCAAATCCAAAACTGCACCTACTTAGTTCAAAGCTCCATATTTTAGAAAGTTAAGTAGCAAAGTTTCTAATTTTCTAAATTTTCTAATGGTATTCCTAACTCATCTGCTTTAGTAAAAGCTTCACATGTGTTTTAAAGCTTAAAGTATACAATTCCTAGAGCTGCTAAAGCAATTCTTGAATTTGATTAACAAGAGGAGACATCACTGTGGTTTCCCATGAGTGTGTGATCAAGCTTAGCACTTAAAATGCCTTTTGTCAGCATGGCTGATGTCCTTCTATGCAATAAAAATAATTTGCTGGCAATCATTTCATATTCAACAACCTTGTCACAGAACTCAATCCACCTGACTCAGGGTATCTACAAGCAATTATTATAGCTATCTACAAGCTATTTTTCCTCTTAATGATCCTGCTCTTTGAAGGATCTGTTTGAGGGTGGCAGAGCTCCTTACGGATAAAACCAATCAACACCCACCCACCTGTTTCTAAACCTGTTTCTAAATAACAAATAAGAAATAAATACAGTAAAGTTGAAGGTCCTGTTAAGCCTCAGAAACCAGAAGACAAATTAAAGAACTGAAGAATTGTATATATGCTTTTTAAAATCTAGTCTCATGGTTTTTAAAGCTCCCTCAGAAGTTTGGTGATCTTAATATTGCTTTCTGCTTGATTTGCATTGGCATTACCACTGTATGTTAATTTCATATGTTAGTAGTTTTGCAGAAATATGCCTAAAATCACCAAGGTTGAGCAATGGTTGTTAACAAAACACAATAAAAGGGTATCAGATGATTGAAAGCCCCCCTTGCTATTGGGAAAATGTTCTCTCTGCAATGGTCACTGGTGTCTGGCTCAAGTATCTGATCCATCCAACACTTTCTGCCCAGATGCAGATCCTGAACTGGTGTCATTCAACATAATCCTGTTGACTTTGTCAGATATTCTGAGCTGTGATCCTAGCACATGTATAAATATATATAAAATCCACGTTCTAAATTACAGATATCTTTTATTCTTCTGCTATAAGACTCATTTATAGCCAATCTCAACAATATTTCGATCTTAAGACAATTGAATTGAACGCCAAATCCCATTTAGGCACGATGTTTCCCCCCTCTTGTTAGTATAAAAATCATAACAGTATCAGATTTTGAAGTTAAAGCAAAAGTGTTGCTAGACCAAAAAACACCAAACTGGAAATTTAGTTTGTTTTAAATTTGTTCTCTCTTAATTTAGGGGGAAATCTATGCTATTTTCAATACTGTTGAAAATGTTTATTTATTGAGAAGTTAGTTCAATGATCTGAGTGAATGTAGAGTTGAATTGCCCAAATCTGTTGTATATACATATGTATATATACACAGGCTATATCCAACAGAAATTAAAAAGTGCTTTATTCAGAATAAAGATCACTTTCAGTCTGTTTCTGACACTAAAATATAATTTTACAATTGTTAAAAAACAATTTTTTTCATTACTGACCCTCAAAGGGTGATTTCATTAAGCATATGAGGATCATCTACATTTTAAAAGCAGCTGTTTTTATGACCTGAAGAGTATACATGGAACACTGGGATGTAGGCCGATTTCTGCAGGAAAAAAAAAAAATCCTTATGTCTTTTAAATAATTTATTTTTTTCTTGCAGTGATTTATCATATTATAAAATTTTCATCAACATATATTCCTCAAGTTCTCTGGTGTATAGCAAACATACATCTATGTTATTGTGTACCAAACCAACAAGTACCTTTACAACCACAACACTCCACAGAAAGAAACATGTGGAGATAGGCAAGACTTGTTAACTTGTTCTCAAAGGGATACAGATAAAAACAGATGCTAAGGGGCAATAAATTATACCTTTTTTCTACATTTTCTTCAATTTTTTTTTTTTTTTTAGCCCTCCTAGTTGACACAGAATTTCCTTTGCAGCATTATTTATTGCCAAGGATGTTGCTAGGCTGCCTGGGAGGGCGAGATGGAAAACTTTGTGAAGTATACTTGGAGAGTGCTCTTTTAAACCAGATGATTTGTGAGTAAGTGTTGGAGAGCTGGGAGTATATTTTAGATATGTTAGCTGTCTTGTAGTGGGCTTTTATACAGTGAATGAAAGACTCTGGAAAATGCTGCATATACAGGGAATGTTTACCAAGATGTATTTGAGTTTCTCGCAAGTATGTGAGCTCCAGTCTCTCAGCAGAAAGCAAGATCTTCTGTTTTTCCACTTGATGGCTCTGTAAAAAATTGAAGAGTTATATTTTGGGAAAGGACTGTTAATTTTGGGTTTGCCTCTTCTAGAAGTTTAATTATTAGAGAACACGGAAACCTCACTTCAGAAAATTGAATTTTATGGTGCCACACACCAAATATTGGAGGGATCCAAAACCATTACTCACTTCTGAAAACTTTTGGGCTTGAATGGCAGTTCTGGTGTATCCTTTCCAGTTCATGAGAACTTTGTCTAACCTGGGTCTGGTATAAACCAACAACCACCAAAGATGCTCAGACCTCTTAAAAGCAAAAGATTGTATCATGCACATGCCTGAACATTGAGTGGGTATGGATGGTAAATTTATTTCTGTGTAGACACCTGGAGGAAGAGCAGCTTCCAGATCTGTGAGATCCCACAGGTGGGTGCAAGGAGACAGCTGGGAAGGGCTGGGGCAGGGAAGCCTCCCAAGGACCAGGCACTTGCACTGCTGCCTGAGTTTCTCCTTCACAGGTGGCAATGGAGGAGAGGAGGGATGAGGGAGGTCAGATGGGAAGCCTGGGTCAGGGGGCAGCAGTGAGAACAGAGGCAGGGGCTAAGCCAACTTTCATAAGAGAATGTTAGGGAATCAGAATTTTAGGGGTTGGAAGGGGCCTCAAAAGATCATCAAATTCACTCTCCAGCCACGAGCATCTCATCTGAGCAGAAATACCACTGCGAGGCTGAGCTTCAAGGTGGGTAAATGGCTCCTGTTGGGTTGGTAACTGATTTACAGCTTATGCTTTGCTTAAATGAACTTCAAAATCAGACTCCTTCAAGGGAGGATTGAAAGCAGCATGAGCACCTGGTGAAGATTTGCTGCAGAACCCATTTTTCTCTTCATATTCTCCTGCACGGGCACGCAGGGTGCTCCTAGCTGCCACTCCCTGTGTCAGGCAGTGGTGTCATTGTGGAAGCTGTCACAAGAGGCTCATGTGGCAGAGCACCATCAGTCACATACACAGGGAGTGCTTTTGGCTCCCACTTGCCTAGCTAATTCAACACCCTGGGATTTTGGAAATTGAACTGTAATTGCAATTTATTTTTTTTTTTTGACTTGGAGATGTGTAGCCATTGCTGCTTTAACACAGTGCTAGTGGGTGTGAGGGGTTTGCCTTTCTTTTTGTTGGGTTGTTGGTCTTTTTGTTGTTGTTTTTTGGTTGGTTGGTTTTTTGATGGGTTTTTTTTTTTTTAAGCTTTGTAAGCATTATTCTTTACTTAAAAAAAAAGGTCACTTTTAAATATACAGTCCTGCATCCTTCTGCATCTGTGCACACACATGGTCGTGCACACACTGTAATTTGTAATACAAAGTGATCAATTGCATTTGAGTGCCTGAAGGCAGTAAGTATCTAATAAAAACTGGCCAAAAAATTTCTGTGCACCAGTGGCCACAGTAGTGAGATCAAATACAGTCAAACAAATTTGAATGGAAGTGCTGTATGCATCTGTTTGAATGTAAAGGACAGGTAAATGTAAGGAAGGGGAAAAATGCATCTCTGAGGCTGAGAACAAAACCCAGAGCTGGCCTGCCCTGAAAGGAAAAGGTCCTGACTGTCACAGATATATATATATATATATACCATATGAACCAATCCATTTGAAGTAGTGTTGGTTTTAAAATAGAACAGTTTGCTAGACTTAACTAAAGCTTAAAAAATTATGTTGTGCAGGGATCATTTTGTGTTGCTCTGAAATCTGTGCACACCTCTTGGGTAAATCTGCTCTTTCAGTGCTAGGAACTGCCAAGCTGGTGGGCAGATATTTCTGACAGAAACTGAGGGGATACCTCAACTGGTAGTGCAGCAGAAAGGTGGGTGGTTTTATGGCGTATGTGTACAAAAAAAAAACCAAAATGCCCCAGAACTTCTGACTGAGTTCTATTTCTTAAGTTGTAAAGGAAAAACCAAACAAACAAAAAACCCAAGCAAACAAACAAAACAACAACAACAAAACGCAACCAAAACACTTGCAATTAAATCTATCAAAACACTGTAACATTAATTTTTGGCATTCAGATGAACCTGTTGAATGACTGGTGGGTAAGTAGGATGGTGCAAATTCCTTTGATTATTTGAAAATCATTGGGAACTCTGTCCTTGTCTGAGCTCCTGTTCAAAGCATCCGAATATTCTGAGTAGCAATATTACCCTGAAAGGTCAACCAGAAATAGGGATGATATGGAAAACCTATCTGTGATTCTAGACTTACAGTGACCTTGCAAATTTGGTTATGAGAATATTCATGCCTAGCATTGAGAAATTACTCTTTGAAGGGGATATTTTCGCTTTTTTTTTTTTTTTTTTTTTTTAACGTACTGAGTACATGAATAAGCATCAGAGCCAGTTGGTCACCCGGAGAGGTGGTGACGGTGAAGGGGATCCTCCTGACTTGATCTGCAAGGCAGAACCAAGGAGCAAAGCAGGGCAAGAAAGGGATGGGTCAGTATGGCTTAGTTGCTTTGAATTACTTTATTTTCAGTGGAGAGACAGAGTCCCTTCTGAAGGGCAAATACCTTATATCAGAGATTGGCACCTATGAGAGAAGAGCCAAACTGATGCCTGGAGTGATCCTCTGCCCCAATGATGGTGGCTGTAGAGGCAATTTAAATGACCAGTTCAGATGTGATGCCAATTCTTCATGTGGCAAAAACTCAGGGGATGAATCCTGCCCTTACATTTTCAATGAAATGATGAAGAAACTTAGGTCTTTCTCAGTGCTGCTTTGGATGAAGAATGACACAGTGGACTTTTGATTCTCCCAGAAATGTGCAAAGCTGCAAAAATTCAGAACTTATTTGGGAATCCTCAGCCATCAATAACATAGGCAATAGTGAAATAACAGCAGGACGTTTTACTTTTAAATGCTTCTCATAAAAATGAGGGGAGCAGATTGTTTATATTAACCTTTCTGGGAAATGCAATCAAATTGTCCTTGAAAAATGTTAAAGAAGAAAAACATAAGCGTGACTTTCAATAGCCCTTAACAATCTGTGAGCCGGCCCATTGCTAACTGTCACACACAATGTACATTTTGTTTAGTGATTTCTGTTACACTGCCACTCTCTATTGAAAATGTTTAAAAGAATAATTCAAGCCGCATGATCCCAGGTGCATAAACATGAGCTCCTCAAGCCAGCAGTGAAACTGCCGAGCCTAGCAGGATCCTCAGGCCCACGGGTCAATTCAGGGACTAAGAAAATCATTTCCTATTTTCCTTTATGGATTTGGAGCACGCTGGGATCAGCCAGTCTAGAAAAATAGAAAGAAGCTGTGTCTTCTGCAGCAAAAACAGAACCGGGAAATGAAAGATGCTTCCAACCCTGGCCGATTCTATCCAAGCAGGATGGGGGAAATGCGTGGTCCCTGCCAGCCAAGGCTCCCAGTGGCCTTTCCTACCACACTGCCTGCTCTGTAGAGCTGAGCCCTGCCTTGCTGAGAGGGGCAGGAGGGGGAGGTGGTTAATGTTAATACCTCACACTGAGCTAGGCTGGAAAGATCCCTCGGCCGAAATCCCTGAGCCATTGGTTCCCCCCTCAACATTTTTTTCAGGCTCTGGAATTGCTCTTCAGAGGCCTTTAAAGGCGCCTGCCTTTCCACTGACTAAGCAAATGGGCTTAAGTGGGATTTCAAGCCTTAGAGTACAGCTCTGTGCTTTCATGGGAACGTGTGGGTTCCACAGGCTGAAGCCCCTACTCTGGTGCCTTCCCTCCTCTGGTGGAAGAAGTTAGTGAATGCACGGGGCCATGTTCACCATTCTTGATACCTCTGAGGTGAAGTTGTGGACCATCTTGCAGCACCTGGCACATGATGTAAGATCCCTAACATTTCTGATAGTTTCCTTTTTTCCCCTTTTTTTTTTTTTTTTTTTTTTTTCCACAGATAACCTTCTTGCTCCTGGTCCTTCCTGGCTGAATCATGGCATGTGCCTGGAGTGGTACCCTGGCATGGGGTGAAAGGGAGTTGTACAAACCCCATAGTGTTACAATTTCAACCAGTTTGGTCAATTTCCAGAGGGTGATAACACCTTGGGCAGCCCATGGGGTGGGTGAGATCACTGTGTCCTTTTTCCTGAATAAAGAAATTCAAACAAGTCTTGGGGAATTTGCTTGGGTTTGCCTGCTTGTTTTGCTCAGGAAAGCACAAGGGGCCCAGTTTGTCCCCTCTTGCTGTCCTCTGGATTATAAAAACTAGACAGACACCATGAAGAAAGAAATGGTGCCACTCACCTCCTGCATGATATGGGACTTACAGTTGTAAGTGGATGTGATTTAAAAAACACACAGCTCCTTTTTGACTTGCCTGCAATGGGTAAGCTCTGAGTAACCAGGATATATAAACTGAGATTATCATCTTGAGATTCAGCTTGTTGAAACACTTTCTGCACAAGACTGATGGTAAATGGACAGATTTCTGAGGGGTTCATTGGTAGTTATTCCCTGTTATTTGGAGGCTATTACCATCACCAAGGAGACAAATGAGGAGCATGGATGTCGCTCAGAACTGCTGCCTCAGCACCGAGGCCCTCACCAAGTCCTGCTGTTTCTCCTCTGAATCTCTGTCTTCTGTTTCCAGCTGCAGTTTTCTGTTGCATTTTTTCTTTCCCTATATCAAAAGGTTGTGTTTTGGGGTTTTTTTTTTGCTTCTTTAGCTCTTGTTCTTGGATAAAACCCTGTTCCTGCCTGCCACAGCATCACAGAGGGAGCAAACATTGCTTTAAGGATAACAATTCTCTTCCTGGTTTTTTTGGTTTTGGTTTTTTTTTTGTGGGGTTTTTTTGTTTGTTTTGGTTTTTTGTTTGGTTTTTTTTGGTTGTTGTTGTTTTGGTTTGGTTTTGGTTTTCTGGGGTTTTTTGTTTGGTTTGGTTTGGTTTGGTTTTTGTTGTTTTGTTTTGTTTTGTTTATCCCTCTCTTCCCCATCAATCTCTGGCATTTGCCCTTCTGTTCTTCAGGGAGAGATGCTTGTGGGCACCTTGGAGGTGCTGGTGGACTTGCTCAAGGATTCTTAATTCAGTATTTTGCAGTTTTTTAGTTCTGTTAGGCAGTTTCAGGAAACAGGATGCATTTAAATATCCTTCTCTGTACCTATGGCAGATCACAGTTCTATTTTTCCTTTTAACACCCTGCAAGGTAAGTTTTGAAAAGTAGAAGTAAGAAGCAAAAATCATCACAGTACTATGTGTTAAATATTATAATGAACACAGTAACAAAGATGGCATGGAGAAGAGAAAATAAAGTGAAAAAAGAACACTACATGAACCAAGTTAAAACGTTTCCACTTCAGAAACTGCACAATGGAAAATAGTCCCGTTTTCCTTTGGTCCTAAGAGTTGTGAGCCCATCTCCCCACAGTTCAGCATCTACCTCTGATTCAAACAACACATAAGCTCTTTGATTGAAACGTGTTTGAAGAATCTGACTGATTTCATAACACCAGGTAGGAAGCAGAGGAAAAAAAGTTTATCAGTTGTTTCTTTTGTCCTCATCTGCTTTGCAATGACAAAGCATTAACATTGAAAAAAACGCTCGAGAAACATTAAACGCTTCCTCACAGAAATATTTCACTGGTAGGCAAAAAAAATCCAACCCCAGAGATTTACACCTTGAGCCCTGCTATCTGGAAACACTCAGGGTTGGGATAGGTGAAGTTCAGGGGGGTTACATCTGTATTATCCTTTAAGAAAGGTGCCCTGCTAGGCAACATCTTCCGTGCAGCAACGAGGAGGCTCAGCAAGAAGGGGCGGGCAGATCACGGAGCAGATGGATAAGCAGATAAATGCAGCCCACATACATAAAGCTCACCCAGATACAAATGTTAGAACTCTGAGAGAGGTTTTCCATAGCAGAAATATGTCTTTGTTTGCTTGTTGACAAACTTCTGTTGTTTTGGGTTTTTTTTCAGTTTTAATTTATGGATAGGCAAAATCCAAAGAGAGTCAATCCCTTCTGCAAAATGCTTTCTTTACTTGTAAAGCACATTTTCCATTTCATAACTCCTAAAAATATAGTTTTTCAGGATGTCCTTTCCTTCTCTTTCATACACTTTTTTATCTTCAGTGAAAATACGCTGCTGGTGATCTGCCTCATTCATGTGAAAAAACCTGATGGAATCTCTGTCAAGGTGTTCCTATTTTGGTGTTTCATATTTTATTTCCCCAAAATTAGTTTGTTCTGGGTTTGAGAACAGGGACAGATTAGATCTGGGCTCCACTTGCTCCGTCTAAGAAGCTTTGGATATCCATATCCATAATAAGAAAAGAAAGAAACAAAAAAGAAGCTATTTTTGTAAACTAATACCTTCCTGGCTGACATTGATTCAGTTCAGCGTTCACAGGCTCCTTTCAGCTCTGGGGTGGACCAGAAATGCTCAAGCAGCCAACGAGTCAGCAAAAAGTTTTCTTAAAAGCAAAGAAAACACAGATGCTTGGTCTTGGAGAAAACCATTCAATTTATCTTAGAAAGAAAGAGCTTTGTGACCCCGAAAGTATTTGAGTATTTGTTTTAAATCTTTAGCAACTTGTTCTGCATGATTTAACAGCAATGGAAGCTCTGTTTTGTTGCATACCCTATTACACCTATCTAAAGTGACCCTAACACTGTTAATATACTTCAGTGATCATATTTTTTTCACAGAGTTTTACCACTATTGATTGCTGGTGAATTGCAGACTGTTGCCCTGACCCCTGGTAGCCCTTGGACAGCCATCACACGTAGCAGTCACCTGCACTGAGATGCTGTTTGTGTGTGTGATTGAAATAAATGAGTGGTGGGAGGTGCATTAGGGTGATAGGAAGACAATCTCCACAAGATTAACAGCAATATTCTTGACTTCCACAGCTAGTCCTTCACAATTTTTAATGATTTTGATTTATCTCCTACCCGTACGCTCACTTTGGGGTTTCTGGTTATGTTTTTAGGATAAAAAAATCTGTGCAAAAGAAGCATTAAGTTTTTGTCTCACTCATCTAGGTCACAAAGTGGACCTGAGAGAGGAAAATCAGGAGCTTTCAAACGCTATTACCTTGCTAATGATAGCTCTCATCGCATGACAGTTCTCAAACTGATAAGACATTCCAAACATCCACAGAAAAGGCAAAGAGGTTGTTTTTTTGTTTTTTTTTTTAAGTGCCCCGGCTCTGTCTCTGCAGCTTGCACGTGTTTTCAAACATAATTTCATGCCTGCTTTCTGACAGCTCATTAAACAAAGGCCTCTTGGTACATATAGTGCCCATCTTCCTGCTGAGATTGTAACATATTTACGGTGTTTGCAGATTGCTGGCTGTTTGCTCTTCTACTTCACAGTGTCCTGCCTGCCAAATGCTTATCAGTCTAGTGAAGGTGACAGTTTTCCCCATTTGTGTAGGTAGCAATGGTCTCGTCTTTGACCCTCGGAGGCAAGAAGCAATATGATTAGAAGGAGCTCCTGCAAGCAATAGATAAAAGCAATCACAGAGGGAGAGACAGTGAGGAAGAGCTCATGGGAGGAGGCTGATGTTGTGGAAGCTGATAGCTTGCATTCAGGGAAAGTGCTGGCAGTTAGTTAGCCAGACAGCTGGTAACATCCAGACCTTGTGGGATTTCAGTTTCAGACAAAGCAAACAAGGATTCAGGAGTGTTGAGAAGCTATCTGGAGCAGTGTACAAGGGCAATCAGAGCTACTCACTTCTAATTATCTGCCTCTTTCCTGCCATTAAACTATCATTATTATACATTCGAACCAATAAAGTTTAGTGAATTTAGCTCCTTCTATTTTCTTTTAAAGCTGGTGCCAACCCCCTGCTTTTCTTCCTAACAGAACAGATAAAGACATATTTAAGCCAGCTGCTACGTTCATTCATCTGTCCTTGGAGGGTGGCCGGGGGACTATGAGCAAGTTTCTGCTTATACCACCACTGGCAGCTGAAGTATCTGTTCCACTTCACCTGAGTAACAAAAGGGCTAATTGGTTTTTGGGTTTAAGAGAATTTTATTTTCTCTTTTCACTTCTTGTCAAGCCTATCACTTAGTCAGTATTAAAAGAAAATGCAGTGGCAGCTCTGTTCAGCTGCCAAAACCTAATCAACACAAAGGAGCTTTCGAGTAGCTGTCAGAGAGGATTATGATATTGATCCTAACTATGTGCACATTCCAGGAAAAGGAGCATCTCTTTAACTAAAAGGCAGAGGGTGACAGATAATGAAAGACAAATATTTTACAGCTCAAAGGATGGTACTGCCCTCACGTTAGGATAGCTGCTTAATTGCTGCAGAGACAAGAAGCAGCACCTGTGGACATTTG
The DNA here is from genome assembly GCF_036169615.1 of Heliangelus exortis. Taxonomy (NCBI): domain Eukaryota; kingdom Metazoa; phylum Chordata; class Aves; order Apodiformes; family Trochilidae; genus Heliangelus; species Heliangelus exortis. The sequence goes on from NC_092423.1 coordinate 39,835,236, forward strand.
CTGTTCTTTCACCTTTACTCTGAGCTTCTCATCTCTTACAAATGAGCAGGTACAGAGAGTTCTCACATGAATGTAAGGGTTTGAGAAGCAACCATGCCATAAGGGAGCGATGTGTAATTAAACAGGCAGCTCTTCCCTCTTTGAGTCAGTAATGAACAAATAATTTTAGGACTTTACTCTGCCAATGGGGGTTACTCAGGGATCTGAGATAAATTCAAGGCTCTGTATAATTCTGATTGTTAGTGATGATAGGATATTATGTATAACAGCAGCTTGGGTATGAGTACAGATAAAATGAGATAGGCTGGGGTTTGTCTGACTAAATGCATCCTATGGTGGACATGTAAAGCAGTAGAGAGAAATCATAGTCTGATTTTCTAAATGCTGTTCTAGTTCTCTCCAGGTAGAAGGTTAGATATGAGGAATCCCACCCACGAGGGTTCAAAGACCCATATTCCACCACAGGAACTGCATGAATGAGACTTCTGAGGGCATGTGGGCCAAAGCTGAGTCCACACATAGCCCAGGAAACTCCTAGAGAATCAAATGCCACATTTGCTTGTTTATTCTGTTACCCGTCATGACTGGAAGAGAATAATACCAGTACTGACAACAGGTATACAAGACGGACACAACATGGGTTCAAGGGCTAAATCTGAAATGAGCTATTATAGACTTAAACTGCTGTAGTTTGCATCTTCTGGAGCCTTTTTTATGTGAGGTAGCCACCATTTTATCTACAGTCTAAACAACCGTCTGTTTAGAGGGATCTCTGTGCACTGCTGCCATAGCCACAGTGAGTGACTTCAGTCCTCTGAGCATCCCCCAGACACCCCAACCATTTCTCATTAGTGCTCAGCTGCATACCCCCATCTGCCTGGGATGCAGCTCTTGTCACACACTGGTAGCCTCTTTTGCTTAGGTATTACCATGTGAGTGATAAGACACATTAATAACAAATAAATTATGCCCTGAGTTACAAACCCCCCCTCAAGCCAGAGTGTAAGTCAGGTCAGAATCTGCATTCAGTCTTTTAGTTTTGGGTTTTCCAGATACTTCTTTTGGTCTCATGGGTCCCCCGGAAAGTCACTTAGACTCTCTGTGACTCATGTTCCTCATCTCTGGTGCAGCAATTATGGTTTCCACCCACTGTGTAAGAGATGGGAAGGGTTTGTTGCTCAGGTATCACAGAGAGCCAGGACGAATGTCCTGTGACAGCTGTACTGTGCAACATGGTGCAGAAATCACTGAAATGCTTTGGCTAACAAGGGGTGTTCATATTATGTGCTTGTTATTAAAAGCACTGTATCTTAGAGAAGTTTCTCCATCCAAAGACCAGGGCAAATCCCTGCTTTTCTTTGCAGGACAAGGCAGGGAGGGTATATTTTCAATAACTGGCCCTGGATCCTTCCTGGAGCATTGTTAGCTGCTGCTGAACTGAGGGTAAAGAAAATATGTTATTTTAGTGTATCTTTTTCCCTGTGTAATGAGCTACCGCATCGGTCAATTTTGTTCTCTGTAATACATCAAAGCAATGGGAGTGCATTAAGAACCAAATGAGGGTCTTGGCCTCTCATCTTCATTTTATCTCCCCCAATAATAATGAACCTGGGTAACTTCCTAGAAAATAACAAATTGATATAAACAGCACTGGTTTGCCAGCTACTGTCATTGCTGATGGATAGTACTACAGCCTGAATGGGTTGTCCACATAGCTATTTGTCAGCACTGTCCGTGAGGAGCTCTGTGATAACACACTGTGCTAAATTCACTCTCGTGTCTACAAAGGAATAAAAAATGGCTCATTTGAGTCAATAGATGTCACACAGAGTAAACAACAACAAAACCGGGATGCAGTTTTATGGCAACCTGACCAAAAACGTAGCCTTACCACTGAATGAGTTGCTACCAATATAGATGCCTGGGAACCTGAGCTAGTAAGGTTAGTTCACTGTTGGTTTGTTATCTTTCTGTCAGAAGAGTTAAATATGTTTACTGCTTGCATGCACACACAGAAAAGGTGCTTGGACATTAATCGCCCACACTTCTATTATTGCTTGCAAATACCATTGCAAAACTGTCAGTGATCATTTCTCTCCTTGTAATCTTATTTATGTCACTGGGTAAATTTGTGGAGGTGTAGACATTTCTTAAAAAAAATAAAGAAGTGTAGACATACGCTGAATTCCTGTGGTTCAGAGCTGCTAACTGAAGCCTGTTCATCGCATAACTGATCAAAATGGAGCCTGAGCAACACTGGAGCTGGGAAAACAAAACCAATGGCTCTGCTTTCATGTGGCTGGGTGCTCCTCACACCAAACCTTAAGCTGCTTTCTGCTCTAAAATACATGCATCAAAAGGCTGGATGTAGGACAGGAGCCATCAGTGCCACAGACAGTTGCCACCCCGTTGGAGCACAGTGAGATGTCACTGTTTCTAATGAAAAGCAAAGCAACCCCAGCAGCCCCAGGGGAGGACAACAGTTCCCATTTCCCCTCACTCTTGCCTCTCAGTCAGCTGGCGAGTTCCCCTTCAATAAAACAAGCAGTAGCTGTTTCAGCTGGTGGTGAAACATCTGGCAGGCATATTAAGAATACTTCCAGAGTAATACTTTTCATGTTTTCACCAACACAGTGGCATGGCAAAAACTTCAGCCTTGAGACAAAGGTCAAACTCTGTTTTGTGCATTTTCAGGGAGCAAAGAAGCTCCTGCTTCTTTTGCAGGACAGTTTGTTGCACGATAGTCCCAGGGCAGGATGAATAACTCCTCTTCTTCACCAGCCTAGTTATGGCATGGTGCTGCTAAAGGTTTTCAGGTTGCTCTTTCTGACATTCAGTGCCTAGTTTTGAGTGCTGGTACCATGGTATCTCCTTTTCCCTGAGCATCTGTGAGAGGTCATCACACCAAAATCTATCTGAAGACAACATAAGGAAAGCAGTTATTTAGGAGGTCTTCTATGTATATTTAGTGGCCAAAGACTGCTACAGCTTCCACACGGGATCTGGGAGTGAGCACTCTTGAAGAAAACTCCATAGCTCGCTAAGCCGACCAATTGCCACAGCTGCTCAGAAAAACAAGTGACCCAGGATCAAGTATAGAGAAGCAGATAATCTGCCCAGGACTGAGATAACATCTTCATTTCCCAGCCCCTGCTATTTCTACCCAGAAGTCCAAGTGTGACATGATGACCTCAGGCAGTTGTCATGTCCATTTCAGTGAAGAATAAATGATCCAGACTTTTTGTTTTACTGAGGCTGGAATGACAAAAAATTGCTGCTTTGATAATAAATTGCTCAGCACTACCTGTACAATATGTTTGCTCCCAGAATTAGCCTAATTCAGTGACTGAGTACAAGGCACACCACACACAGTTCATGGAGCCCAAAAAGGCTCTCATACTGTGTATCATGCTATCTTAATTGAGGGAGCTGAAGTGAAAGGCTGAAACTTGATCAGTTGTTGGACTAGGAGACTGTGTGAGCAGAAACAAAGAAATGACCCAGAGTAAAATGGATACCTCAGTCCTAGAAAGGTTATATCTTGACCACACACATTCCTTAAAAATGCATTTCCAACATAAACAGAGCCACAGGCACTTGGCATAGAAGACAGCTTCTCTTTTTTGCAGGTCATCAATATACCATGTTTACATTGTCAGGCTGGTCTCAACAGTGTTAAATCATAAATTAGACTCGGTGCAAGAGAGATGTAAACACTGATCTGTATACTGTAGCAGCCAGAACAGACGCTAAGCAATTCATCCCGTTCAGGTAAAGATTTTAATAGGAAGCTTGGGAAAAGCTGGACTCTGGAAAAGTTTCAAAGAAAGTGTTTAAAGGTGTTTGTGTTCTAGCTGGAGCATCACTTGGGAACAATTTCAGTTAAGTGTCATTTCGTAAAGATGTCCTTGGAGTAGATTGCATTCAACACAGAGTAGAACTACAGCTGTCTCTTAAGGACAATCATTTGCAGCATAAAATATTGACACATCAAAATGTCAGCGATAGTGATGGTGACAGGGGCAGGTTATTCTAGCTTTTTAGATTAACAAATGATGACAGTCTTCAAAATACCCAGCTGAAAAACAAAGCTATCTCTTTGGGAATGCAAAGAAGTGGCGGCATCAAAAACATCTGGAGAAAACACAAATATTTCATATTTGTGAGGTGACCTGTGAGTGATGGCAGAAATCCCTTGATCTTCATCTCCAGCGATATGATTGAAAACAAGTAAAAATACTTCTTGAAAACTTATTGCAGGGTTGCCATCTTGTTCAAACTTTAGAAAAATAAAAAATTAAAATAAAAAAATTTTATATTCTCACAGATATTATATTTTTATAATATTATTATATATGTTATCATGCTATTTTATATTATTAAAAATTGCCTGGTGCTCCCCCACCGCCCACCGATGGAGCCAGCATGAAACAGCAGCGTGCAGGCAGAGTGGTGAATGCTGCATCACTGCCCTACTGCCACCCCCACGTCTTTTTTGATGGTCTAATCCTGAGATGCACTGAGAAGAATAATTTGGGCAGCATTGCTTAGCGAGGCCATTCCCCTTCCATAGCCTGGCAGGGAACAGGATTGAGAGCAAGCTCAGCAGGCTGGAACAACCCCACAGCCTGCACAAGTGGTCACTTGTAAAAATTTCTAAAAAGCCATTACCCTTAACGTGAGTGTGATATGGATGGTGAAGAGAAACGAGCCTTCAAGGCATCTCAGCTTGTATGGATGTGCTGAGCCTCTTGTGGAAGTGACCTGAAGTTGTCCTCAAAGGCCTCTGTTTCTCCTTCATAAAGGAGAGGTTTTTTTGTGTAAAAACACTCATCTCTGCTTCTTCAGCTCCTCAACAAAAGATTTTTCTTTGCTTTCATATGAGGGCAAGAGCTGCCTCATACTTGCTGGTACCAAAGCTGAAAGCTGTGTAAGCCCTAGGGCAGAGCAGATAAATGTGAACAATGTCTTACAGATAGATGCTCCAGACCTCCTTCATGGATCACTTGTTTAATCATAGAGCATTTCTGGACATTGAGCCATCAGTGTTTGAAGGGCAAGATAGGTTTTCTTTTACAGACTGTGATTCTGCCTGCTTATATCTCAAGAGAAGTGAAAGCAAATTCTAAACTTACAAGACCTCTCTTGGCAGAATTTCTCTTTGGCCAGGGCAAAGAACATTTGGGAAGAGGAAGGGTGACTGTGATAATGTTTAGGGTTCATAGTTTCTATATTCAAAAGACAGCACTGTGTTGATTATGTCTGAGCTCCCAGATCAAAATGGGAAACAGACTTTCACCCAGTACCTCTATGGCCAATGTGCTGTCATGAAACCTCAGCTTAACCTGCAGCAGGGACATTTCTGCATCTATGGAAGTGTGGAAAACATAGTGCCTCTGGCTTCAAAGTCAGACTGAAAGCTGGGAAGATCTATTCCAAGCTAAATCATATGGCTTGGCGATATTTTCTGGAAGCAAATCTGTCTGGTAGGAGGATGCTGAAATGACTATCGATTGTTAATATTTATTTGCATCCTAGTAAGACTGAAGCTGTAGTCAGGATTGGGCTCCACTCTGTTATCTGATAAACATACACACAAGTTAAATCATACTCCCTATGTCAGATTACACATAGTTTATATGTTTTTTAAATTCATTTATGCATTTTATATCATACAAGCAGGAGAAAAATTGTGCACATCTGACCACTACTTTGAATTCCTGCTTTTTGTTCTCCATATGTTATACCCAGTTTTACACAAAATGTAAAGTCCTGGAAAGAACCTTTCTGAAATGTTGTTTTGGTGGAATTTGTGGTTCTATATCAGATTTTATCTTGTTCTATTTTTTTTTTTTTCCTGAGATTCCCCTTTTCCATCTCAACCAATGACACTGCAACTGTAACTTGTTTTAGGATATTTCAGATTTTTCCCTAGAAACAAATAACCTAGCCATTGAAAATTTATATAAAGAGAAAAAAAACCCAAAACCTATACTTCATTTGATTGCTATCATCTGTCTGATGGGGGTCTGAATCCGTTGAATTTGCTTTTCTTTTATTTTACCCAGGACTGATACTAAAACTAATTGAGAGGGTTTGCACAGGACACTAGGAACATAGAGCTATCTGTAAGCATCAGTTTGGACCCTGAGTTCATGGCCATATTTTGGGGGCAAGTTGTGCTCAAACGTGCAATCAAGACAATTGCAGTCATTCTGCCTGTAAAGGCAGAGCTCAAAGGGGAACACATTTTCCCCAGCGATGGTCTTTTCCTGCCTGGGAAGCCAATTTATCCACTTGTGACTAGAGCAAGGGTAATTGCCAGCCTGCAGGCAGTGTGGATAATCAGGAGTTTGGGTCCCAGCCTGAATTTGCATGCCAAGCCAACACACTGGCACAAACACAGCCTTTACTCACAGGTCAGTAACAATTTCACTTTAAGCAGCTCAAAAGGCTGCAACAATACTGATTTGCAAGGAATTGTATCCACTTAGTCTTTGTGAAAATCTGGTTTAAACAATCCAAATAACTTTTCAGTGATGAGTTCTCAAGCGTGCAATTTTTCCCAGCTACACACGTGAAGAAGCAGATTTTGGGGCACACAAAACTGTACACGCTTGAGGGAAGCTGGACTGCAATCCCCATGGAAATTGAGCTCACAGTAACAAGGTGGGGGAGATTTCCCAGCTACTCGAATTGCTATTGATCCAGCTGGGAATCTGATCAAATGTATTTGTCTTTATTACAGATGTAGTAAACAGGTTGGATGGGGAGCTGATTTCATTTGCTGCTAGTCATGCTGGGGCAAATCTTGGAGTCCCTGAAATGCAAGTGAATTACACTTCTTATAAGCCTGTTCAGGCCCTTTTGGAGTTTAGCCTACTGATCAAATTGTTGTAATGCTTTATAAAGGAGCGTAAATGAATGTCCAGTGAATATAAAGATTACCACTTGCCCCAAATCAGTAAGTAGTAGTATCATGCTACATGGAGTAGCAGAAAAATTTCCTATTATAAAATGCAAATGCAAAACCGGATGAATCTTGTGTCTTTATTTTCTAAATGTAGCATTATAGACACAACAGAGAGATTAGAACACAAACTACAATCGCAAGAAACTTGATGAAGGAAACATATTCCTACTCACACAGGTAGAATCTACTAAGCTTAGGAGCCTTCCAAGACCTCAATAAAAGTCTGGGCAGCAGTGTTTGGGATGTAGAGGTCAGAGGTGCTTCCCCTTCCCAGGTATCATTACTCAGGGGTGTCCATGAAGTCAGATGGTTGCATTGGGCCAGATTCCCAGAGGTCACAGCAGTCACCATGTGGGAACTGTATCAAGGGAGGATGGATTAGAAAAGTCTTTCCACTTTGTAGAAAGGTCACTGATGGGACTTACTCAAACACCAGTGTAAGAAAAGTCTGTAGCTCTCCTGGAATTAGATGTGATTTGAATTCAGTAGGAAACAGCCACCCATCCAGCCCTGGAAATCTGGTAAAATCCCACCAAGTCACCATCAGCTTCAGTGACTGTTGGACCAGTAAAAAATGGTACACATGCAAGAAACTGAGCCCTGGAAACCTTTCATCAGCTGGGCTGTGCTACAGTGACCACTGCAGATGGTATTAACACCTTCTGCTTGTCTCACCTCTAAGTCTGGTAACCTCTGCAAGCATGGCTTTGAATTTCAGCCTGGTGCAACAACTTTCACTGTATTGCACCACTTGTATCAACTTTGAGGTACTGAAAGCATTTCCTTACCTGTAATTTTGTGTTTTTCAGATTCTTGCCAATGGTTACATGATGAAGATAGAGCATCAATATTCCTTTGCCTAGATCCAGCTAGGTTTCAGCCTATCTTTGCAGCTCTAATTTCTAGGGATTTCCCAGAGAGCCCTTTAGTCCTGTTGCCTTTGCAGCAGGAGAGGTCTCAGTGCATCCTCCCTCCCAAATCACTCCTAGTGCTGACTCAGGAGAACAAAGTGCTTCCATCTCCTTTAACTACACATTACTTATAGCCTGCGCTGTAGAAATGCAATGAATTTGGCATGAAATGACAAAACAGAGTTGTTTATCACTCCATAAACCCTGGAGGGCCAAATGGTTTTGACACTCAGGCAGTGGAGTGGTTACAAATTGAGCCTTTGGGCTGCAGCAGTCCCAGGACCGCTGCTCTCTCTCAGCAATACATCCACTGCTGGCTCTGTGCTTGCCAGCTCATAGCAAGGCTCTTTCTACTGTTCACTTTATTGCCCTAGGTGGCTTTCAGCTTTGTGCTTGGCCTCTCTCCTATGTCCCTCCGTAAACCTTACAAACAAGAGAAGAAAACAGCAGCAGGCAGAGCCCAGAATGCTGTGAGGTAGCTGTTGTGCCATGGAGAGAGGACTCGGGCACACAGATTTCTAAAATGAGCCCTAAGATTTACAATTCAAACTTTTTCTTTTTCTTTTTCTTTTTTTCTTTTTCCTTTTCTTTTTCTTTTTCTTTTTCTTTTTTTCTTTTCCTTTTCCTTTTCTTTTCCTTTTTCTTTTTCTTTTTCTTTTTCTTTTTCTTTTTCTTTTTCTTTTTCTTTTTCTTTTTCTTTTTCTTTTTCTTTTTCTTTTTCTTTTTTTCTTTTTCTTTTTCTTTTTTCTTTTCTTTTTCTTTTTCTTTTTCTTTTTTTTCTGTTTCTTTTTCTTTTCTTTTTTCTATTCTTTTTCCTTTTCCTTTTCCTTTTCCTTTTCCTTTTTTCTTTTTCGTTTTCTTTTTTCTCTTTCTTTTTCTTTTTCTTTTTTTCTTTTCTTTTTTTTTTTTTTTTTTTTTTTAAATACGACTTCTGTTTGTAGATCCAGCATAGAAAGCTTTGAATCCTTCTGTGAAAATGGAGCTATGACTTTCTTCTAAAAACCTTACTCATGGGGTAAGATTTGGTCTTTTGTCTACTATGGCCAAAATTACCGAATTTTGTTCCTATAATGCACTCAACATATAATTTAGCTGCAAGTATTTTTTCCTTCTCTATGTGCAAACCCAGTGTCTTTAATTTGCACCAAATTATGTTTCATATTAAAGCAAAGAAGCTGAATACCTGCTCTTCATCATGAGAAGGCAGCAAGGGAGAAAGCTTCCTTATAAAGTCCTGAACAGTCATTAAAATCAGGAAAGCAATTCCTCCAGCAAATCTCCTTATTCCTTCAGTTGTATTTCCTGTCACACTTATGCTATTTGTTTATGCATTAGGGGCTCTTGTTAAGAAAATGGTAAGTGGGCTAATGGAGAGTTCTCAAATACATCTCTTGTGTGGCTGAGGCCCCCATGGGATGGATTTAATTGTTCCTACAATGAAAGCTGTACCGTCTTGAGGTTCTCTAGCTCAGATAAACATCTTTAATCACTTTCATGTTGAAATAAAAGGAGCTTGGGAATGTGAAACTTTAGTACACTTTGATTCCTGAAAAGAGAACTTAGGGACACATTGCAGATACATATATAAATCATCTTGCTAACATTAGAGGAAGGGTTTCCTATAAGGCTTTCAGGATGCTTTAATGTAAGTAGCTCCTATTATTGCAGCTAATATATTTTGCACATGTGAGCTGCTCTTTGGATGCTGGGAATGCAGCTGTACAACTTCAGCTTCACTCTGAAGCTGAAACTGGTCATTATCGAATGTGTTGTGTATCAGTCTGAAGACAAATTCTGAAGTTTAACTTAACTGGAGGCTTGCCAAGCAGTAGACTCAAGCCAGGGTCTGTTCTCCTCTCTACGTGCAGGTGGGACTCCCTCCAGCAATAATGGAGAAAATAATAAATACCCTACCAAACTCATAACGAGGTAGGCTGGTATGAGCCTTAATTATCCATGTTTATGCCAAAGAATGCCTATACCAGCAGGTGTTCCTGGTAATAAGTTACCTGGAATGAACCACCATGGAAAGCAGCAAGATTTCTTTTAAAATTTTTTACCTTTTTTTTTTTTTATTTTAAATTTTTAAATTACAAGTTTTTAACCCACCACTGGGCCTAAATAGTTGGCATGGCAAAAGAGCTGTTCTGCTGCTCCATGCCTCGTTTCTCCTTCTTGCAGACAAATTATGTTCTTAATACTGGGAACCAACATCCCTTTGAGGCTCTGTAGTACAGAGGAGAGGCTCTGCCACATGTGCCTGCCTTCCTACATGGGAATGTTGTAGCACTCCCCTGCTCAGAGAGTGAGTTTAATTGTGAATCTTTGCAGGAGAAGGACCTATGGGTTCTGGAGGACTGTGCCCAGGACCCCTGACAGCATGGCAGAATTTCCAGAGTGGGCTGGAGATGGAGGATGGGATCCTTATCCTT